>NC_084738.1:48888286-49188286 GCF_033978785.1 Entelurus aequoreus | reverse complement strand
TGAGCTTCATTGGAGTTAAATCTGTGGCCTACCAAAGTCATTTTTTACAGTCCGACAAACAGGTTTTACAGTGAAAGTATTCTTCATGAAGGAAAATAGATGAAAAGTGTGTGTGTGTGTGTGGGGGGGGGGGGGTGAAAACAAAAGAAAGGCAAACAGCAGCTTTTGTCTTTGTTCATCTGGTTCACAGAGGAAGAAGAGCAGGGAGTGATTCTGGCTGCTTTTGCATTGGGCTAATTAGTTTAGTGGAATGGCAAGGCGAAGGCCTATTCTGATTAAAAATGTATATGGTGAGTATAAGATGGTGGTAATTGTGTGGGTGAACATTTCTTAAATGGCTGACATTAATCTAACGTGCATGTGCGAGTGTGTCTGAGCCAGAGAAGCGGAGAGAGAAAGTGAATGGTTTTAAGCCAAAAGCTTTAAATGTTAATGAATATGTGAATGTGCGACCATAAACAGTATACATGTACAATTTGCGCTCAGAATTCCACTCTACATTATGGGCATCAATGCCATATTAGTTTTGGGCCCAAAAAACAGTATTGTAATGAAAAATGTACTCTGACTGTAGATCAGGGGTGTCAAACTTATTTCAGATCGGGGGCCACATGGAGAAAAATCTACTCCCAAGTGGGCCAGACTGGTAAAATCACAGCACAATAACTTAAAAATAAAGACAACTTCAGATTGTTTTCTTTTTTTAAAATAGAACAAGCACATTCTGAAAATGTACAAATCATGATGTTGTTGTTTTTTTACACTTACATGTTTCGGTTAATAGCAGAGGTGGGACCAAGTCATTGCTTTGCAAGTCACAAGTAAGTCTCAAGTCTTTGCCCTCAAGTCTCGAGTCAAGTCCCGAGTCAAGACAGGCAAGTCCGGAGTCAAGTCCAAAGTCAAGACTGGAAAGTCTCAAGTCAAGTCCCAAGTCCTGCATTTTGAATTTCGAGTCCTTTCAAGTCCTTTTAACCACAGACTAATATATTTACACAGATTGTTGGACATTATAATAAATGATAAATGTGTTATACTTGTATAGCGCTTTTCTACCTTCAAGGTACTCAAAGCGCTTTGACAGTATTTCCACATTCACATTGCACTTCATAATAGCACTATTATCCAGTAATTTTAAACATTTAACTCATTCCTTTACAGAATAAACACATTTGAAAAAACAAGTGCAACTGTACTTATTTGCACAAAAGTGTTAACATTGTATTTCCATGGCATATTGCATTGTAACTAGTTCCACAGCAGTTTCTATCCTGTTCTTACCTTATCTCATTGATCTCATCTCGTACTGTCTGTGTGTTTATGTGTGCGTACATATGAAAAACATAACAAAAACATGAACAAAACAATGAACAGAGTTGTACTTTTTAGATGTCAGGGCCCTATGCAATATGTACACATATTGTTAATATAGTATACATTTTAATTGACCGTAATTTGACTATGTTTGTGTTTTTGTAGGTGGCTAAAATACGCAGTGCTGCTGACCGCCGTCTAACATTACGTTACTGTGTGTGATACATTGACTAACGTAACGTTATGTGTAGGTACCTCATGCAACCCTGCTTAAAAAAATCACTTGGCAAAAAGTATGAATAAGGTAGCGAACTGCAGTGGACGCAACAGATTGCCGTGTTTGCAATGACGTTATAACCATAGACATCTTATAAGTAGAAGCAGCATTGGTTGCTGTGACGCGAGCAATTTGGCCGCCATCTTGAAGTAGTGACAGTTGACAGGTAGAAAATAAAGATGGTGTTCAGCGTTTTCCTACTCAAATGAGATAGGAATCGGGGGATTACTTTTCACAAGTAAGATTTAACATTAATGTACTATTGGTTGTATTTTATGAAAATAATATTACCACAGAGTTGAGAAGGAGCAAAGATCTTCAATATTTGTATGTGAAAATCACAAAGAAATCTTCTGGGGGAGGATGATTGCCCTACAGGGGTTTGGTTTACAAACAGTCAGCCCCACCTAAAACAAAATTCACCAGCCGCCACTGATTATGATGCATTCTCATTTTAGGCAAAATATAAGACAATACTTTCTTAACAGTAAAATTGTAACCAGGAATAAGTCTTCAAGTAACAATATTCAAATACTAACATTGTTGGGTAAGACAGAATTTGGTTTTATTCTGAATCCAGTGAAACAGATTGGTGGTTTTAGCTGATAGACTTTCAGGTGTTTATATATATATTTATGTTGAAGTATTTGGCAGACGCTTTTATCCAAAGCGACATACATAAAAAATACATATAAAACAATGACTTTAAACATGATCATTTAAGGGAAGAATGTAATACAAAATATCAATACAAAGTGCCAAGACAGACTCTCTGCTGCTGCAGCAACAGAGATACAGTCTATAAGATATATATATATATATATATATATATATATATATATATATATATATATATATATATATATATATATATATATATATATATATATATATATATATATATATATATATATATATATATATAATGTATTCATACATTGTTTATGTAGGATATACGCATGTATACATAACCTAATCATATTGTTTCTTCAATTTAAAAATAGCTGACCGTTTTTTTCCCCTTTCTCTGGGATTATATTCCCAGTTTTGATCTCGGACGTCTGGTCACTTATAGCGTATAAGAATATTATATTACTGTTAAGCAAACTATGAATAATAAAACACGCCAAAACATGTTTCCTTTATCATAGCTACACGTATGACAAAAAAGCGCGTGAAAATCAGTGGTATTCAGTGAGGTAAGATGAATTAAATGCGCTGACAGTTCATTGCTCCTGCCAAATGAATTGCGCTGAGTGGAGCGGATCACCACTCCAAGATGGCGGCCCCGCGTCTCGTCTGCGCCTGTAGGCAGTAGCGCTCGATGCTGCGTACCCTTATAAGATGTCTAAGGTTATAACGTTAGCAGTGAGTTTACAGCCTCACTGATTTAACTACACAGCAAATAAAAGTTACGTTACTTAGCCAATAAACGTTATCTAACATTCAAAACTTACCCTTTGTGCAACTTCAAATGTCGAACGAAGTTGGAAGTTGTTGCGTCTCCGTCTGTAATATTCGAACTGCGTGATTTGCATACGGCAATTCATTTTTTGTTGACCAAGTCGTAGTTTTAATACCCGAACGAAATTAACTTTGGCATAATTGTTTCTCACTGCCGCATTGTTTGACAACTCTTGTTCGGCGGTTGTCCTGCAATTTGATTGGATGAATGCTGTGTGATGAAAACAACGTAGATCTAATTTGATTGGCTGTTGTACTGAGAGCACACCAGCTGACAGGAACAACACGCTGATAGACACAGACGAAGAAAATGAAAAATACGGAGCAGCGCGCTCCCAAATAACTTTTTAATCTTTGGGTTTTGGGGAAAGTAGCAAGTCATGTCAAGTCAAAAGGCTCAAGTCCAAGTGAAGTCACAAGTCATTGATGTTAAAGTCTAAGTCGAGTTGCAAGTCTCTTTACATTTTGTCAAGTCGAGTCCAAAGTCATCAAATTCATGACTCGAGTCTGACTCGAGTCCAAGTCATGTGACTCGAGTCCACACCTCTGGTTAATAGTATTCTATCTTTATTTGTTGTTATTTATAATTTTTGAATAAATTATGTGATAATGTTTATTAGTAAACTCATTTGTGTTAATTTTCAATATATCAAGATAAAATAAATATATCAAAATCAAATTACAGGATGTTATTTATTTAGTTTGATAATTTTCCTTAACTGGTGTACTAACATCATGTGGTTTATTTTGTACATATGTAGCATCATCTACAAAGATACAAAGAATTGCTATTGTGACATCCAGTGGACACATTTAGAACAGCTGTTTCTTTCATTCAAAAATTTCAGGTGAATTTTTATACTCAGCAAACTCATCCCGCCGGCCGGATGAAACTTGTTTGCGGGCCTGATCTGGCCCGCGTGCCGTACGTTTGACACCCCTGCTGTAGATCATAGCATATTTGTGGTTCGACATTCACTCTTCCACATATTTAAAGATGTATTTTTTCCTACTCTATATTCTAAATCATTTCTTTTTTCATACCTAAGTTGAATAGGAAGTGGTTTGATGGCACTATCTGCAGGGGGAAATTATTATGCTGCCATTATGCCATTATCTTTAAGTCCCATCTTAAAACTCATTTGTATACTCTATTCTTTAAATAGACCCCCCTTTTAGACCAGTTGATCTGCCGTTTCTTTTCTGCTCTGCCCCCCTCTCCTTCGTGGTGGGGGGGCGGGGGGAGGGCACAGATTCAGTGACCACAGATGATGAGCTAGCTGTCCAAAGTCGGGATACATCTGCGGTCCCCTCTAAGGTTTCTCATTGTTATCCCATTGGGTTGAGTTTTTCTTGCCCTGATGTGGGATCTGAGCGGAGGATGTCGTTGTGGCTTGTGCAGCCCTTTGAGACACTCGTGATATAGGGCTATATAAATAAACATTGATTGATTGATTGATTATAAATTCAGCAGAGGGTGCTGTTTCACTGAAATTCACTCTGTTTCCAGAATTTTGGATTGGAGAATTTTGGATAAGAACCTTTCACTCTCTCAACCTGTACACTACAGAGGGGTCTTCTAGCATGAGAAGAACCAACGGCAACAAAGGAATTGCTAAAAAAAAAATCACATTCAAAGTGGAATGCCAACAACATTTTGTGTAGAGAGATGGACCTTGGACTTGCCAACCAACAGCCTCAAAACCTTCAGGTTTTGGAGAGTACTACGCCTCGTTTCGCTTGGGGATCAAATACTTTCTTTCACCAAATCAACAACAAAAAACATATTTATAACTTTAGTGTTGTTTTATGGCTTGTCTGTTGATATTCTGCTTTTTTCTATACACTACTCCCACAACGTGTAGGTCATTTGGCTCTTGGGTGAAATTGTCCATTGAACCTGAAATGCACTATAACCTTTACTCATGTACTATAACTTGACATTCCTGAAGAATTTAAATGCACATGCCTAACTTTGTAATGTTTTAATACTTTTTGCACCACTTTCCAACACGGAGTTGAAAGGTGACACGTTTTCAGTACCTATGTTGAAACCACTTTGTGATACACTAAACTCGGTGGCCTTGCTGATGTAATTTGTTGATCAATTGTTAGACGTCGATGTGAACAGCAAAATGAAGAAGACTGTTTAAATACCAATTCAAATTGAATCCATCTTTGTGACTTTTCCCATTCAGCTCCTTCTTAGAGAAAAGCAAGTTGTGCAAAACGTACTGAAACATTGAACTGTTGGACATGGGCATTCAAATGTTAAGCACATTTTAAATTAAGTTCACCTTAATTTAAGTTAACTCAAGTTTTTGAGAATAGTGTAGTGTAGTGTCGAGAAGAAGTGCACACAAAGTCTGACACCCTTTTTAACATTTATTGCTCCAGTCCTTCACTCAAATATGTCTGTGTGCAACATAAACAGTGATTGACTAGTTCCTACACAGAGACAGTGTTGCCAGGTGTCAGGGGAGATGTTATGGCTCAAGCACTCGCCGCTGCTCAGTCTGCGATGCGCTCACTCAGAAATCAACGCACCTAATACTGATGAGGACGCCGCTCACTATTTAGACCAGCGCGTCCTGCGTTCCAGTACCAGAACGTAGCTACCTGTATTGTACAGTAAGCCCACACGTCTATAGCTCCCTTTTCCGTGTGCCTACTCCGCAGCTACTCTCTGTTTCCTGGATTCGAGCTGTGTGTCTCGTCTCCCCGGACTTCCCCTGGACTTCTTGCTGCCTCCCCAGATCTCGACCTTTCGCCTGCCCAAGGACATTGACGCCTCTGTCCAGCCCTCAACCTCTCACATGCCCACGGACTTCCGGGCCTGCCTTGCCCTCTCTGGACTTCCGCATTCTTCCCAACACGCACCTTCATCACCTGCCGATAACACTCTCAAGTCAATCGCAGCACATAGTCGCACACCACATAGTCGCACACCACATATTTTGGTTAGTTGCCCACTACATACTCTTGTATTAATAAACAAGGCTAAGCGACGTCCCTGTCTCAGTGCCGTCTCCTTCTCCACTGTACCATCACAGGAGAAACACTTAACCAATTGTATTAAAACAGGTTGTTTATAATAGGCGGGTAATAAGCTAATTTGGCAACACTGGATTAGTCCGGTCCTCAAGATAAATGATGTACAATATTAAGTACATGATTTCACACTAATATACTGTATATACATACACATATGGGTAACCACTGTAGTCGTCTATAGTACATGCTATTGTAATTTTTTTTCAAACAATATTTCTTATATAAAAGTCTTTTTTTTTTTTTAAAGCATTTTACAAGTTAACATTGTAGTGTTTTGGGAGGACCCAGCACTAAATGGATTTCAATTAATTTCAATGGGCACGGCTGCTGTGAATTACAAGTATTTTGAATTCCGAGCTGGGTCGTGGAACGCAATGTGCTCGTAAGTTGAAGTAGCACGTTGCAAAAGAAATTTAAAAACACACTGGCTAAATCCAGCATTTACAACAGCTATGATAGTGTCGGCAATCTGTTAGAGCCTCATCCATCATCTGTGTAATTAAAAGCCATTTCACACCTGTTGTCGTCACAGCAGCTTTTTAATGAATAGTAGGAAGAAAAATAACAAGATTAGGACCGTACCTCCAGAAAAAAATTAAACCATCATTTCTTCTAAGTGACCACATGGAATTATGTCCAACATCACTGAACAACTGGAGGAGCATGATTGGGTTAAGTGTGTAAATGAATGTGTGCGTGTGTGCGTGTGTGTGTGTGTGTGTGTGTATGTAAGAACTGTGTGACTCGTCTAGGGCCTGCCCAACAGGTGACTGGGCCTGATCCCTTTAAGCATCTAGTAATTTGACCCATGCTTAATCAAATCAATTGTAATACCTCCAATCAAATTACACCACCTGCCTGTGTTTCCCATCACACTGAGGCAGGATTAAAGAGATAGAGGAGGAAGAAACTAAGTTCCTGATCTACTAAACAGCATGTTCAAACTATGAAATTATATTAATTGTACTATAAGTTGGCGTGTGGCGTGTGATCTACTAAGACTGTGTGCACAATTGATAACTGGTTCAGACCGCCTTATTTAAATTAGGTTTTTACGTGTACTGGCTGTGACCATGGAAATACTATATTTCATATTCATGCCATTATGCTCTCCAACCTGTGCGCAATGTTGTTGAACTAGCACACATCTATATTATGTATCACCTTTTCTGTAATGTAGAATTGCAATCAACAGAAATTCCTTTTAGCTTACTGACGCGCGCTCGGCAGGGAGGCTGCAGACAATCGCAACAGCACCGCATACATGTCTGGAATGATCCAGCAAGTTCTAAGATAAGTTTTATCATAGGATATAGCTCATTATGACCTTTTCTAATAATTAAACAAATGAACAGCATTAAAAAAAAAAAAACTCATCAAAAGAATGTTTTAATCAGTCCCTTAAGTCATCCAGCAGCTATACAATTATAAAATTATATTGCTGAATAGACAATCATTCTAATATTTTTTATTTCTGACAGTCCAAATATGTTGACACACACGTAGGATAGAGGATTCTCTCGCCTTCCTCTGACTTTTGCAGCGCGATCGCCTCCTTTCTCACGGGCGTGTATGTAACTCCATCAGTTTTCACACACTTTTCAGACGTAGTAAATATGCAAAATGGCGCCCACTTGATGGATCACACTGCATCGCCTCCAACCAGTATTGTGGGCGTTCTGATGATCAGCAAATTTTCTGCATATTAATGAAGACAGACATGCTAAATGGATTGTGCTTCTCACTGTGCACTTTTTTGGGGAATTTTGCCAATCATTTACAATCCCTATGTAAGACAAGGACACGTGTATTTTATGCGTTGTAATTTTTAATATATGACAAGTACGAGGTGGCTAACAATGCAGCCAATAGTAGTCATCTATTGCGCCCATAAAGACCTCTACTAAAACATCCAAAAAACACCGACAATACTCCATTTACGTGTAGTAACCTGTAACTAAGTATTAGAGATAATGTTATTATATGTGCGAATGTTGAGGACCTACTTTTAGCGGCGCCGTGATCAGAGAGGTAACTAGCTTATGCAGCTATTGTCGTATTGAGCTGCTGCATCGCCTCTGTGTTGTTAAAAGTTATTTCTAGATTAGAATTCATGCCTCTCACTTCCGTAGTAGAAGGTCGTGGACATAAACCAAGAAGTTGGTAAACTTTGACATTCCACTGCAACCCGAAAATGGCGGGAAAGACTCGAAAAGACGCATGTTTGTGGACATTTTTTTTCTTTAAACCTGCGTCAGGATTATAAATAATTTTTCCTTTAAAGGAAAAGATACAGACATCCTATCAGTCGGCATCCCAGTGAGAGCAGACATTGTACAGTAAGTGATTGTTTTATTATGTTCGCAGTTTGTATTTCTTGTTTAGCACTTAGCCATAGTGTTACTTGCTGCATCTGCTTATTACTCCGCTTTTAAAACTTGTCATCATCATCATCATCATTTGTCCCAAAGTGGTAATTGTTGGCTCTTATAAGGTCTGCCATTATTAGTTGTTGTTGTTGAAGGAAAATAGCAAACGTTGTTATGCGTTTGTGAAATGATGCACTGCCGTATGCTTAAAATGACCAAAATTGTTACGGCCAGGGCACATTCCAATGCGCCCTGATCCTTGCGCTCGGCTTGTCACACCTTGGGACAAGCCCATGGCCGCGGCACACATCCAGGGACGCGCCGCGCGCGTCTCCGCCCTGCAGCAGCCGACAGCATCAATCATTTACCGGAAATCGGCGCACCTGTCGGTGATTATCTTCCTCGTCTTCATAAACCTGCAGCACCTGCCATCGCGCGCCGGAATATAGTCTTCTGGTGGTGTTCAGTAAGCTATCATCCTGCTTGATACAATCCTGCTCTCTATGTGTTTTGCACCTCCGTGTTTTCAGTGCGTGTTTTCTTGTGTCGTCCCCGCAGTACCCTCCGTCACCTTGAAAGTGAGTTGTGCGTCTCACTTTTCCCTGGATCTCCCTCTGGACTCTGACTGCCTCCCTCGATCCTTGACTTCCCCCGCATTGGACTCGGACTTGTAGACTTCTCTCTCCCCTGGACGTCCTCGTCTCTTGACAACATTTGGTAACACACACTTCAGCTAATCTACACACATAGTCCCACACATACACTCTTGGATTTTGTCACACACCATTCTATAGTTTATTAGTATTGTTAATTATTATTATTATATATATATATATATATATATATATATATATATATATATATATATATATATATATATATATTTTGACTATATATAATAAATCTTTGTATATACTGCTCCCTGGTGTCAGTTGCCGTCATCTTCCCCTGCAAACCATAAAAAAACATGTAAATATTACATGTTATTATGAATGCGCCTTTTACTACATTACATATATACGTACTACTTACAGCATCTATATAAAACATTGATGGAGGTTTGTGTATGTTTTCAGAGCTCTTTATGGGCACAATAGGGCGAATATCATTACCTCCATTGTTAGCTGACTTTTGCTAGAGTTTATTTCCCAGTTAGAATACATAAAAAAAGAAACACTTGTGGTTGTCTCACAAAATATTGTGAATGATGGACAAAATTCCCCCAAAAAAGTGCAGTTCCCCTTTAGGAGACACAATCCTCTGCCCACAAGTTTAGTAGATCAGCTTTGCTTGTGCTGTGAAGTTTGCACATGTTTAGTACATGCAAGCCTTTAGTAGACCAGGCCCTAAATTTGCACATTAAGAAACAAGTCTGACCACTGCTTAAGTTCAAAATGGTCAGCAAATTTGTGAATTGTGAATTCTATTTATATAGCACTTTTCTCTAGTGACTCAAAGCACTTTAGATAGTGAAACCCATTATCTAAGTTGCATTTACACCAGTGTGGGTGGCACTGGGAGAGGGTGGGTAAAGTGACTTGCTCAAGGCCACAATGGCAGGGACTAAGATCGCGGAAGCGGGGATCGAACCTGTAACCCTCAAATTGCTGGGACGACATATCGACCAACCGAGCCACGCCGCCCCAAATATATTGGATGATGAACATATGTAAACCTTGGTCAGATGTAGACATTTAGTCAAGATTAGATCCGCCCTCCGCCCGAATGCAGCTGAGATAAGCTCCAGCACACCCCGCGACCCCGAAAGGGACAAAAGGTAGAAAATGGATGGATGGATGGATGATCCAATCAATCTATGTCTATGGACTGATGAAGGCGAAACGTCTTCTAAGGCAAACTGAACAGTCCAGGTGAGATTGATTAAATGCCCTGAGAACACAATGACCTGGATGAATGATAAATAACATGGTGAAGTTGTAAACCGGTCTATTACTTGACTCCTCAATTCCAGTATTGCTAATACCATCACCTCAAATCCATGTTTGCTTCCTAGTAGTTGTCTGAACACTACAGCCTGACACAAAACTCCCGTGAGGCAAGACAAATGATCATGGTGTCTGGAAGTATCTCAGCACCACCTTTACTAAACCACATGTAGCAAATGTTAATGAAAGCTCCCAAATGCCAGTGCACATTAGAGATAGACCTGTTAAACACAAGATCAGTGATGGATTGCAACATGTGAGGCGATGAGGTTAGTACATGCACATATTACTGCAGCAAAGACAAAAAGAAAAATATGCAAAAGAAGAACATAGAAAGCTCAAAAAACAAATACAATTAATTCCCTGAATTAACTAACATTGCAGAACCTGTTTCATTGACATTCCACAGATTGATTGACACATTTTGACATAATCAGTAAGTGACATAACCATAAAAAGTTGCACATTTAAATGTGACTTGACCAGAGACATAAGGAGAGTGTGCAATAATAAAGGAGTTTTTAACCTACAGCAGTTTGTTGACCTGTGTGAAGGTGGCCCCCCTTCCTTGTCCAAATAGAAACCTACTTGTATCGGAATTTCCCAAAATAAGACAATTTAATTATGTGACAAGACGCCAGTTTATCCAGGCTGTTTGAGACAAACTGGTAAGAAGAAACCTAGCTCCTAAAATAATTTACTAAAATAGCGACCTTTGTGTATGTCTCTGATCCTAATAACTTCAAGGGTCATTTAAAAAGGTTAAACATTACCAACAACAGTAAATAGCAGTGGAAATGGGTAGATCCAAAGCTTAACAGTTACTAGCGCCAGCTTCTTAGCATGTAGCATTCTATTCTTCTATTGTATTTCTACCACTTAGCTAAACAAACTAAAATTACCACAATTGCCCCCTAGTGTATGAGAGGCACACTGCGTATGGTCACCAGTCACATTAGAGATAAGAGCATGGAAACTAAAACTTCACATGTAGGTGTGAAAATAGAATAAACTTAATTATTTGACAAATCAGACTAATTTATTGCATTAAAATGTACTGACTGTAAAAAGAGACATGACGTCAGACAAGGCTTCACAAATGTCCAATGATTACTTTCAAACTAGTAAAAATAAAATGTATAGCATGTGATGTCATCTGTGTCAGTAGAAATGTTCACATTTCGGCCAACACAAATTCCACTTCTCACACGCACTGTCACGATTGGGTCGCATGTTCATGCGTGGGCCGTTCTCCCAGGATGCAGACAGAACTCCGGACAAAGTGTGCAGGTAAGAATATGATTTATTCCTCATAAATCATATCAAATACAAAAATACAGGATACAAACAAAGAGACGCATGCCGATCGCATGAGGAGCAAAGGAACTAGGTAGCGCGACAGCTTAGCATGTAAACAGGAAGCAAAAACTCATCAAATGTAACGGTTGCATAAAGCAAACGAGGAAACCAGACTGAGCTCACTGATTAGGGCCCAGCAGCAGGTGAGCGTGCCGAACACTAATCAGAGGCAGGTGAAACCAGTCTGCACCCATGGCAACCAAAACACAAACCCAGGGGTGCTCAAAACGGGAACTGAGGGAGTCAAAAACTAAACAAAACATGATCCGGGCAACGGATCATGACACGCATACCCACATCAACTGCAATTGTAGTCCGAGAACCGTTAAAAAATAGCTACTAAATCAATTAAAAAGTTACTCAATACTTGAGTAGTTTTTTCACTGAATATTTACTTACTCTTACTCAAATAATTATTTTGACCACCAATTTTTACTTTTAGTATTTTGCCCAACTCTGGTTATGATTAATAACACGTTAATTACATGTTAATAGCATAAAACCATAAAACGTTAATAACTTCAAAGCTTTATGGTTGGACCAAAAATGTTTGTAGCACAGACGTAGCACAAACAAATGGAACAAGTTTGGGGAGTTTTTTGGACAAGGTGAAGGGGCTGGATGACATCACGAGTCAGAAACTGTATATTAAAATAACTTAAAAACCCTAAAGGCACAAACAAACATTTTTGGAGCACAAACCAGCACAAACGTTTGAGACAAATTTGGGGGGCCCAACTCCACACAGGTAGTTTGTTGACATTGTTTTCCTTTATTTGAGTTTCAATGGGTGCATTATGTTAGTTGCAGAATAGGGGAAGACAGAATGGCTCAGAAGTCTCCCGCAAAAAATGTTTGTCAAACTTTATGACAAACATAACCATTTATGTCGACGTCGACTTAAGCGGGTACTTTTTCTGAAGAATTGGTTTATTTGGACGGGATTTCAGCATAAATGGGGTCAACGAATGACTGTAAATTTTAATAATTTCCGTCCAATTTTTGCTGGTTTTGGCAAATTAAGTTGTAAAATGTAACTGATTCAAACAAGCTACATAAAAACCCACGTTGCTGTTTGCTGAGTTCCTATGATATAAAGTGGACAAGTCATTTACTTAAGGGGGAAGAATAGTTATGAGAGTTATATTACAGCTTGGGTGCTACTTTTCTGTTAGTGATTAGGAGGATAAAAAGCAGTGGACGCTCCTCCTGGGTGTATGGTTGACAATAGGGCAAGAGAACACATGAAGCCTAGTTTTTATAGTAATGATGAGAGCAGAGCTCAGAGGATATCAGCTTTTAATGCTGGAATCACAGCTTCCCCGCCAGCAGTAATCTCATAGATTTCATCTAGTTTAATTGGAAACTCCTTCACTTGAAGTAATGGGCCTTTTTATTTTCTGATGGTCTATGGCTATGCTATTGGGTGATGCTGGCCACTGATGAGGCCTCTGCTTGACTTTTCCCACACAATCACCCTGACACTTTTCAAATACACATTATTTTTTAGTAATACACTGAAAAAAAAATATAAATGCAACAATTTTGTTTTTGCTCACATTTTTCATGAGTTGAACTCATATACACAGAAACCTATTCCTCTCAAATATTGTTCACAAATCTGTCTGAATCTGTGTTAGTAAGCATTTCTTCTTTGCCAAGATAATCCATCCCACCTCACAGGTGTGGCATATCAAGATGCTGATTAAACAGCATGATTGTTGCACAGGTGTGCCTTAGGCTGCACACAATTAAAGGCCACTCTGAAAGGTGCAGTTTTGTCACACAGCACAATGCCACAGATATTGTAAGTATATTATAAGTTTTAATGGGAGCGTGCAGTTAGCATGCTGACTGCAGGGATGTCCACCAGAGCTGTTGCCTGTGAATTGAATGTTTATTTATTTACCACGAGCTGTCTCCAAAAGCGTTTCAGAGAATTCGGTAGTACATCCAACCGGCCTCACAACCCCTGACCACGTGTAACCACACCAGCCCAGGACCTCCACATCCAGCAGGTGCATCTCCATGATCGTCTGAGAACAGCCACTCGGACAGTTGCTGCAACAATTGGTTTGCATAACCAAATAATTTCTGCACAAACTGTGAGAAACCGTCTCGAGGAAGCTCATCTGCATGCTCGTTAGGGATGATGTTTGATAAATTATCGAGTTCGAGCCCATTATCGAATCCTCTTATCGAACCGATTCCTTATCGATTCTCTTATCGAATCCAGATAGGTTGTTGTATATGGAAAAACACACACAATATTTGGTTTAACAAAAGCTCACTTTTATTTTATTTTATAAGAAAAAAATAAAATAAAATAAATAAATAAATATTGACTGTTGTTACCCCCCTAAAAAAATAAAATAAAAAAAATAAATAAATATTGACTGTTGTTACCCCCCTAAAAAAATAAAATAAAATAAATACATATTGACTGTTGTTACCCAAAGTATATTAAGTGGGATTTTTCAGAAAAACAAATATATACAGTAACACAAAAACAACCTGTCTCTGTGATCAATATATGTGTATAAAAAATACTATAGTGTTAAACAAAATCAGTCCGAAAATAATACAGCTCTCCAAAAAGTGCACTTCTGCTGCTATTGGAACATCCTTCTGGGATCCATCAGTGTGGTCTCCTCCAGAAATGACTGCACGTCCTTGTCCTGGAGGGAAAATGAGGGACAGACATCATGCTTGTTGTGCTTCCCCCTTACATGAGAGCGAAGCCTGGCAATAATTGCAGATAGCCGTTTCCTCGTCGTATTTTTTTGTAAAATGAAGCCATGCCTTGAGGCGTTTTTTCCGGATGCTTCTTTTTTTTTTTTTTTTTTTAAACCTTTATTTATAAATTTTAATTACAAACAGACGAGAAACAAAAACAGTACAGAACAGTACAAAAACAGTACAAAACAGCGCCAGGGGGTTGTAAATTCAAAGTAACTAAAATAGAATACAAAAAAGCATATATATAATAAACCTTGTTGCTGCTTCTGTATCTTCCGCCTAATGACTGAGCTACGTCATTTTCTGGGACGTGCTACAGGGCATTTCCTGTGAGACGGGATTCGTTCCCAGGGATTCGAAAAAACTCCTCTCTGAGCTGCCATCTTACCGTGGTAGAGGAGTTTGCGTGTCCCAATGATCCTAGGAGCTATGTTGTCCGGGGGCTTTATGCCCCCTGGTAGGGTCTCCCAAGACAAACTGGTCCTAGGTGAGGGATCAGACAAAGAGCAGCTCGAAGACCTCAATGAAAAATAAAACCTATGGACCCAGATTTCCCTCGCCCGGACGCGGTTCACCGGGGTCCCCCTCTGGAGCCAGGCCCGGAGGTGGGGCACGATGGCGAGCGCCTGGTGGCCGGGCCTGTCCCCATGGGGCCCGGCCGGGCACAGCCCGAAGAGGCAACGTGGGTTCCCCCTCCAATGGGCTCACCACCCATAGCAGGGGTCATAGAGGTTGGGTGCGATGTGAGCTGGGCGACAGCCGAAGGCAGGGCACTAGGCGGTCCGATCCTCGGCTACAGAAGCTAGCTCTTGGGACGTGGAACGTCACCTCGCTGGGGGGGAAGGAGCCTGAGCTAGTGCGCGAGGTGGAGAAGTTCCGACTAGACATAGTCAGACTCACTTCGACGCACAGCAAGGGCTCTGGAACCAGTTCTCTCGAGAGGGGCTGGACTCTCTTCTACTCTGGCGTTGCCGGCAGTGAGAGGCGACGGGCTGGGGTGGCAATTCTTGATGCCCCCCGGCTCAGAGCCTGCATGTTGGAGTTCAACCCGGTGGACGAGAGGGTAGCTTCCCTCCGCCTTCAGGTGGGGGAACGGGTCCTGACTGTGGTTTGCGCTTACGCGCCAAACCGCAGCCCAGAGTACCCACCCTTTTTGGATTCACTCGAGGGAGTACTTGAGAGTGCTCCCCCGGGTGATTCCCTCGTTCTACTGGGGGAATTCAATGCTCATGTTGGCAGCGACAGTGAAACCTGGAGAGGCGTGATTGGGAAGAATGGCAGCCCGGATCTGAACCCGAGCAGTGTTTTGTTATTGGACTTTTGTGCCCGTCACAGATTGTCCATAACAAACACCATGTTCAAACATAAGGGTGTCCATATGTGCACTTGGCACCAGGACACCCTAGGCCGCAGTTCCATGATCGACTTTGTAGTTGTGTCGTCGGATTTGCGGCCTCATGTTTTGGACACTCGGGTGAAGAGAGGGGAGGAGCTTTCTACCGATCACCACCTGGTGGTGAGTTGGCTGCGATGGTGGGGGAGGATGCCGGACAAACCTGGCAGGCCCAAACGCATTGTGAGGGTTTGCTGGGAACGTCTGGCAGAGTCTCCTGTCAGAGAGAGTTTCAATTCCCACCTCCGGAAGAACTTTGAACATGTCACGAGGGAGGTGCTGGACATTGAGTCCGAATGGACCATGTTCCGCACCTCTATTGTCGAGGCGGCTGATTGGAGCTGTAGCCGCAAGGTAGTTGGTGCCTGTCATGGCGGTAATCCTAGAACCCGTTGGTGGACACCGGCGGTGAGGGATGCCGTCAAGCTGAAGAAGGAGTCCTATCGGGTTCTTTTGGCTCATAGGACTCCTTAGGCAGCGGACAGGTACCGACAGGCCAAGCGGTGTGCGGCTTCGGCGGTCGCAGAGGCAAAAACTCGGACATGGGAGGAGTTCGGGGAAGCCATGGAAAACGACTTCCGGACGGCTTCGAAGCGATTCTGGACCACCATCCGCCGCCTCAGGAAGGGGAAGCAGTGCACTATCAACACCGTGTATGGTGAGGATGGTGTTCTGCTGACCTCGACTGCGGATGTTGTGGATCGGTGGAGGGAATACTTCGAAGACCTCCTCAATCCCACCAACACGTCTTCCTATGAGGAAGTAGTGCCTGGGGAATCTGTGGTGGGCTCTCCTATTTCTGGGGCTGAGGTTGCTGAGGTAGTTAAAAAGCTCCTCGGTGGCATGAGATCCGCCCAGAGTTCCTTAAGGCTCTGGATGCTGTCTTGGTTGACAAGACTCTGCAGCATCGCGTGGACATTGGGGGCGGTACCTCTGGATTGGCAGACCGGGGTGGTGGTTCCTCTCTTTAAGAAGGGGACCGGAGGGTGTGTTCTAACTATCGTGGGATCACACTCCTCAGCCTTCCCGGTAAGGTCTATTCAGGTGTGCTGGAGAGGAGGCTACGCCGGATAGTCGAACCTCGGATTCAGGAGGAACAGTGTGGTTTTCGTCCTGGTCGTGGAACTGTGGACCAGCTCTATACTCTCGGCAGGGTCCTTGAGGGTGCATGGGAGTTTGCCCAACCAGTCTACATGTGTTTTGTGGACTTGGAGAAGGCATTCGACCGTGTCCCTCGGGAAGTCCTGTGGGGAGTGCTCAGAGAGTATGGGGTATCGGACTGTCTGATTGTGGCGGTCCGCTCCCTGTATGATCAGTGCCAGAGTTTGGTCCGCATTGCCGGCAGTAAGTCGGACACGTTTCCAGTGAGAGTTGGACTCCGCCAATGCTGCCCTTTGTCACCAATTCTGTTCATAACTTTTATGGACAGAATTTCTAGGCGCAGTCAAGGCATTGAGGGGATCTGGTTTGGTGGCTGCAGGATTAGGTCTCTGCTTTTTGCAGATGATGTGGTCCTGATTGCTTCATCTGGCCAGGATCTTCAGCTCTCGCTGGATCGGTTCGCAGCTGAGTGTGAAGCGACTGGGATGAGAATCAGCACCTCCAAATTCGAATCCATGGTTCTCGCCCGGAAAAGGGTGGAGTGCCATCTCCGGGTTGCGGAGGAGACCCTGCCCCAAGTGGAGGAGTTCAAGTACCTCGGAGTCTTGTTCACGAGTGAGGGAAGAGTGGATCGTGAGATCGACAGGCGGATCGGTGCGGCGTTTTCAGTAATGCGGACGCTGTATCGATCCATTGTGGTGAAGAAGGAGCTGAGCCGGAAGGCAAAGCTCTCAATTTACCGGTCGATCTACGTTCCCATCCTCACCTATGGTCATGAGCTTTGGGTCATGACTGAAAGGACAAGATCACGGGTACAAGCGGCCGAAATGAGTTTCCTCCGCCGGGTGGCGGGGCTCTCCTTTAGAGATAGGGTGAGAAGCTCTGCCAGCCGGGGGGAGCTCAAAGTAAAGCCGCTGCTCCTCCACATCGAGAGGAGCCAGATGAGGTGGTTCGGGCATCTGGTCAGGATGCCACCCGAACGCCTCCCTAGGGAGTTGTTTAGGGCACGTCCGACCGGTAGGAGGCCACGGGGAAGACCCAGGACACGTTGGGAAGACTATGTCTCCCGGCTGGCCTGGGAACGCCTCGGGATCCCCCGAGAGGAGCTGGACGAAGTGGCTGGGGAGAGGGAAGTCTGGGCTTCCCTGCTTAAGCTGCTGCCACCGCGACCCAACCTCGGATAAGCGGAAGAAGATGGATGGATGGATAGAAGGATTCGAAAAAAGAACCAACTCTTTTTCTTTACTATAGTGACCTCGATAACGGGAACCGGTTGTCAAAAAGGGATTCGAGTCCATAGAATCGTTTCTTTTCTTATCGAACAACCGGGAGAACCGGTTTCGAACATCATCCCTAATGCTCGTTGTCCTCATCGGGGTCTCGACCTGACTGCAGTTTGTCGTTGTAATCGACTTGAGTGCTCACATTCCATGGCGTCTCACACGTTGGAAAGGTGTTCTCTTCATAGATGAATCCCAGCTTTCACTGTTCCGGGCAGATGGCAGACAGTGTGTGTGGCGTTGTGTGGGAGAACGGTTTTCTGTTGTCAATGTTGTGAATGGCCCATGGTGGGGGTGGGGTTAAGGTATGGGCAGGTGTATGTTATGGACAACGAAAGATAGTGCATTTTATCGATGGCATTTTGAATGCACAGAGATATCGTGACGTGATCCTGAGGCTCATTGTTGTGCCATTCAACCGAGACCATCGCCTCATTGTTGTTGACAATGCACGGCCCCATATTGCAAGGATCTGTATACAATTCCTGGCAGCTGAAAACATCCCAATTATTGCATGGCCAGCATACTCAACGGACATGTCACCCATTGAGCATGTTTGGGATGCTGTGGATCGGCGTATGCGACAGCGTGTTCCACTTCCTGCCAATATCCAGCAACTTTGCACTGCCATACAACAACCTGATCAACTCTACGCGAAAGAGATGTGTTGCACTGCAGGAGGGAAATATTGGTCACACCAGATACTGACTGCTTTTCTGACTCCCCCCAAAGCAAAACTGCACATTTCAGCCTTTTAATGTGGGTAACCTAAGACAAACCTGTGCAATAATCATGCTGTTTAATCAGCATCTTGATATGCCACACCTGTGAGGTGGGATAGATTATATTGGCAAAGAAGAAGTGTTCACTAACACAGATTTAGACAGATTTGTGAACAATATTTGAGAGGAATAGTTTTTTTGTGTATACAGTAAAAGTTTTACATCTTTGAGTTCAACTCATGAAAAATGAGAGCAAAAACAAAAGTGTTGTGTTTATATTTGTGTTCAGTATAAGAATCAAATCAGAACCAAAGAACTGTGGTTTACTGAACTACAACGACCCAGGTTGAGTTTGCTGCGTGCAAAAATAAATTGCAGCTAGTCGAGGCTAGTCGGACCGGAAAGAAAATCAGTGGTATTGCACATCAGTGCTTTTTGAAGTGAAGTGAATTATATTTATATAGCGCTTTTCTCTAGTGACTCAAAGCACTTTTACATAGTGAAAATCAATATCTAAGTTACATTTAAACCAGTGTGGGGGTCCACCGGGAGCAGGAGGGTAACGTGTCTTGCCCAAGGACACAACGGCAGTGACTGGGATGGCAGAAGCGGGGATCGAACCTGGAATCCTCAAGTTGCTGGCACGGCCACTCTATCAACCGAGCTATACCGCCACTATTTTGCCCTTGCCATGTGTCTTACTCTATTTCCACGCCCGCGATGTTCCAAACTTTTGGCACTGAATACACCTGCAAGGTCCTTGTTCAAGAAGACACAAGGAGTGGTTCATGGAGAA
Organism: Entelurus aequoreus; assembly: GCF_033978785.1. NCBI lineage: Eukaryota > Metazoa > Chordata > Actinopteri > Syngnathiformes > Syngnathidae > Entelurus > Entelurus aequoreus. The sequence continues at coordinate 49,168,475 of NC_084738.1, read as the reverse complement.
GCACTTTACAATCCTGCAGTGACCTAACCAGTCAATGGACCTTAAGCCCATAGAAAGTATGTGGAGGGAGCTAAATCTTAAAGATGACAAACTACAGACTGGAAACTATAAGTAATATTACGTGGTAATTAAGTTGCTTTTGATTGTCCTGGGTTCGATCCCGGGCTGGGGGTCTTCCTGTGTGGAGTTTGCATGTTCTCCCCGTGACTGCGTGGGTTCCCTCTGGGTACTCCGGCTTCCTCCCACCTCCAAAGACATGCACCTGGGGATAGGTTGATTGGCAACACTAAATTGTCCCTATTGTGTGAATGTTGTCTGTCTATCTGTGTTGGCCCTGAGATGAGGTGGCGACTTGTCCAGGGTGTACACCGCCTTCCACCCGAATATAGCTGAGATAGGCTCCAGCACCCCCCACGACTCCGAAAGGGACAAGCGGTAGAAATGGATGAATGAGTGGATGATTGATTAATTGACGCAACATCAAACAAGTAAGTTGTGGGTTACAAACTGTCCCCATCGCAAAATCCTCATTGCATCCTCTGCACCACTTTTGCACTTCTTGTCAAATGCGCAAGCAGTGTTAGTAGATCACCCACAACACACCCACTATCAGTACGCTCATTTTGTTATTTTGCACACACTATTCAGCACTTGTTATTTGAGATCTCAGTAGATCAGGCCCTTAGAGTACTTTGTGTGCATCACTGCGTCCACTCTTAGAAGTATGTCACAATGCTGTTCGATTTGAGACCGGACCGATTACTGTTGTGGCTATGCTATGAGCCTCTGTATACAGTTTAGGAAATATATAAGAGGGTCTCACTCGTTTTGGGTCTTTTTCTAAGCTTGGTGTTCATAGTTCCACATATCTCCAACTTTATGGTTGACTGTGCTTGCTTTCTGGAAGAGCCACAGTACACAGAATGGCCATCTCAGTTCTCACCCCTGTTTATAGTGCCAGGTCCACATAAAAGCTTGATTGTGGCTATATACCCCAGTATGCTTGGCTGTGCGTTATGGCCACTGATCTTTATGTCTCTCTGCACACAGAGGAAGACCCTAGCCTCAGCAAAATGTTGGCTACATAGGCATTTGTGCTTGCATTGTGTGACTTGGTTAGTGTGTGTTTGCGTTTGATGGAACCCCCTTTCGCCACTGCAACCACCACCAATAGTTCTTCTGCATACATTTTCCCAGGGGATGCATACAATGGGAACACTTAAATGAGGCATGCATAAATGGATGAAGCACCCCTCGCATCTTACACAAGGCCTCGTGTGGGTTTTCCTGGTTGCATGTGTTTTATTCTCCCTTCTTACATGCCTAGTTGTGGCAGTTAGGTAATTGAAAGTGAAATGGAGAGGAAAAGAATGAGAGGAAGGGTGGGGATGTGAGGATGGAGAGGGATGAGGAGGGAGGTTGAAGCAGTAGACATCAGAAACAATTAACCACAGAAATAATTCAGAGATTGAATGTGTTGTAAACACCTAGAATGGAAAAAAGGGGCAACAAACGGATACAGAGTGAGAGTTTGAATGAAGTAATGGCACACAATAACACAACAAGTTTAGAGAAGACTCAAATGCCAAATAAAAAATGAGGATTTATGACAAAAGTGGAACAAAGACTGTGGAAAATGTTTAGCCTATGCTGGAATGGTTTGAATGGGTGAAGAAATGCTGAAAAAATGTAATGTATTTTGATGGAAATTTCTGGGACGTTCGAAACTGTTAGCCTGAATGTTTTGAATGAAAGTTTGCATGTTAGAATCATGAATTAGTTGAAACGTGTGGAACTTGTAAGAACTCTTATTTATGTTCTGGGAAAAAAGAGTGTGGCAAATAAAAAGGCTGAATGAGCGTAAAGTTTTCATGTTCAAATTGATTGAGCAATATAAAAAAACTGAAAAGTAAAAATTGTTGTTTGCTTGTCAATGGGAAATAACATTAACCTGACTCTCGCCAGATCCTTGTAGTTCGCTAAACTCCACACAAGGATCTGGGCTCGAAGGCATTGCAAACTCCCTCAAGATAGCAAAAAATAATGAACCAATCAGGATCGCCGGGCGGGATTTCATAAATGTGACGTAGCGCCGAAGGCACTGTTTGATTCAAACAACAATGGCGGCACGCAGCCCTCACTGCGTTGTGTGCTGACTATTCTGCTATTGCAACTGTTTTGTCGAATCTATCGAAAATTAATTATTTAAAAGATGAACAGAGAACGGTTTTGAAGGCATTTATTGGTGGCAAGGATGTTTTGGCTCCTCTTCCGACTGGGTTTGGATTTCCGAGCGTCGCTCTCATCAGCGTCACAGGTTGATTTCGATGTGAGTGGTTGACAAGTGGTTTATCCAATCACATACAATGATATTTTCTTTACAAGGCCCCGCCTTCTGAAATACATATCCTACTGAAAACTCCCACATCATTGTGGGGAGCTCAGCGAACTACAAGGATCTGGCGAGAGTCAGGTTACAATAACATGGAAATACAGAAAACGTGGAAGTTGTCATTTGGTTCGGAATGAGCTGAACATTTGGTAATCAGAATGGCTTATTATATTCATTATTAAATAGAATAATTTTGGTACAGAATAATTATGAAATTAAAAAGATGGGTACTGATACCGATTTTGACACAGACCGAATCCAGCCGGTCCCACTGGGCACCAATTCACGTAAAGTCCAACGGTGCCAACGGCGCGTCACACCACTTTTCGCACTTGGCTCTGCACTTCACTCCAGCAGCACTGAGAGCAGACTCAGCCAAACTACCTTTAAGTGATAGTTTTCAATGCCAACAAAGCAATTGTCTCAAAAAACGTCCCAACGTAAATAAAGTAAGGCTCGACTTTTCCAAAAATGCACTAGCTTGATGATAATATACATTGGCTTTTTCAACACCTCCAAATGTGTTAATGAAAACGACAACGAAGATGTACATTTTAATTAAACAGCTAGTGTGTAATAAGTACAATACCAATAGTATTAACTAGGTCTGTCAAAATTAAGAAGGTTAACTCTTGTGATTAATCCCAAAAAATGATTGCATTAATTATGTACATACATAGTTTAATCATGCACTTTATTTTGCCCGTACAATCTCTTTTACATTACCGCAATACAGTCAGTGATCAGATCAATTCATACATTAGTACAAAAGTGAGTGAGGAGACTCCGACTTGTGTTTTTGCTGGTAAATTTCACTCCAGAATACAGCATAAAAAAACGTTTCATAAAAAACTTTTACCATGTTTTGTGCAAATACATGACATGCATTTAAAGGGGAACTGCACTTTTTTTTTTTTGCAATTTTGCCTATCGTTCACAATCCTTATGAAAGACATGATGACGGGTGGATTGTTTTTTCTAATGCATTCTAACTTGTAAATAACAATAAATAAAAGCCATTTTACAGTGCAGCCAACGGGAGGTCCTCTATTCCGCCCATAAAAGCCAATAAATAAACATCCAAAAAGCGCCAACAATACTCCATTTACATTTTGTGACTTGAATATTAACCAAGTATTAGTGGTATTGTTATTATTAGCGCTAACGCAGACAAACTATTTATAGCGGCGCCATGTTTCAATTTTCAATTTCAAAAAAAGTGCAGTTCCAATTTAAGTAAAATATTTAAAAATGTTCCTAGATGACATTTGTACAATATAATTGCATTTGTGTACAAACATTGGGGTCAAATTGTAATTATGCAAGCGAGTAATCATCTGTGATTAATCATGAATAATGCAAATTCAAAAAATATGATTAATCGGATTAAAAAAAGGTATCATTCGACAGCACACCTAGTAGCAACACTATTTAGGACACAACAACAACAACTAAAATGTAGCTGTTATGTATACACTACTGTCATTTTGGATTTGCAACTGTAATTGTAATTTAATGTTATACTTGCAAATGAGACTCTGAAATGTTATAACAAAACAAGATACAACAAGCAGTTATCACAAGCTATTTTTGAAATGTTGCAATAAAAAAAAATGTTTATCATCATAAACAATATTTGTTAACACACACAAAATTATCGAAAATTGGTACCGCTGAGTACCGGTATCGATTCAAATGTGAACAGTACCCATCCCTATTCACACGATAGTCCCACTGTGGTTACAGCGAGCAAAGACTATCCTGTATGAGTGTGTGTGTTTTTACTGAATTTCCCTCCAACTCCGTCTTTTTGTAAACATCCGAATGCCTCAAGGCCCGATGGATGAGTGGTAAGCTACCATCCCTGGTAGGGTGAACTCTATTTCACGGGTTAGTGCTACAGTGAACAATAACAGCATCAAGTCTCTTGGCTTCATAAAACACTGTACAGCTCGCTTTCCATCTCTACAGCTTGTCCATTTTTAGTCACAGCAGCATCTGTCGACAATGGGAGGAGAGCCTCTTCCAGCAACAAAAGTTGGCTAAAAGTTGGATGCCTGTGCGATGATGACAATGGACCACTGGACTGTTAAGTTAAAAAGTTAAAGTACCAATGATTGTCACACACAAACGAGGTGTGGCGAAATTATTCTCTGCATTTGACCCATCACCCTTGATCACCCCCTGGGAGGTGAGGGGAGCAGTGAATAATTTGTGGGGATTCAACCCCCAATTCCAACCCTTGATGCTGAGTGCCAAGCAGGGAGGTAATGGGTCCCATTTTTATATGCACCCAAGGTCAGTCCCTAATAGTCAGACAAGGGGCTTGAAATGTACAAACTAAAATAGGAAGTTTATCACATTGAGATCAAACAGGTTGTGGGTTAGGGTTCTTTTTGGATTATACACTAGTGTTGTCCCGATACCAAAAATTTGGTAAAAAATTGCATTATTGGCTTTATTTTAACAAAAAATCTTAGGGTACCTTAAACATATGTTTGTTATTGCAAGTTTGTCCTCAAACAAAATAGTGAACATACTACACAACTTGTCTTTTAGTAGTAAGTAAACAAACAAAGGGTCCTAATTAGTCTGCTGACATATGCAGTAACATATTGTGTCATTTTCCATTCTATTATTTTGTCAAAATTATTAAGGATAAGTGGTAGAAAATGAATTATCAATCTACCTGTTCATTTACTGTTAATATCTGGTTATTTCCTCTTTTAACATATTCTACCTACACTTATGTTAAAATTTAATAATCACTTATTCTTCTGTTGTTTGATACATACCATTAGTTTTGGATGATACCACACATTTAGGTATCAATCCGATACCAAGTCATTACAGGATCATATATTGGTCATATTCAAAGTCCTCATGTTTCCAGGGACATATTTCCTGACTTTATAAACATAATATACATTTTTTTAAAAACGAAAAAAGTTGTTGTGATGCCAAAAATCAACGTAATTATAGTAGTATCGACTAGATATGCTAGTGTTCAGGGACGTGCACATGATTATAGAGGGGCAGGGGCTCAAAGTCAGAAAAGGGCAGGAATTTTTTTTGGTCCTTTACACAATATGGCAATTAATGTAAAATTAAATTTGCTAATAGGAAGCTAACTACTTAGCTGTGTGTCCTTTGTAGGTAAAAGTGATTGCCATTTCTTTTGTGTCAACAAATTATGGTCATAATGAGTTAATTCACATTATCATAGGCTTGGAAGACATGAAAAGCAACAAAACACTGGTTTATTATTAGGCTATTTATTGTCAAAGCACTTTAAAATTGAACATTGAACAGTGCAACATGAACTTTGAAAAAAAATACAAAAATAAATACCCAAATGGAAAAAACTTCAATGTGAAAATCTGTCCTTCTTCCCTTAACTTGATGAAAACACCATCAAGTTGTAACTTATGGTCTATCTCACTTAATGCTCAGACTAAACAACTGAAACGCAATACAGGGCCAAAAATATGGACCAGGGGCCAGTAGAGGGCTGCATCCTTTCTTTTTTTGGCTTTGGGCTGCAGGCATAATCAACATGAATCAAGTTTAAATACAGATGGCAATATTCCTAACAGATAACTTACATCTTATATCCCCAGAATGCTGAAATTATTATTATTATTATTATTATATTATATTATTAATAATAATAATTATTATTATTATTATTATTATTATTATTATCATTATCATTATCATTGTTCTTCTTATTATTATTGTTATTATTATCATTATTATTATTATTATTTTGTTAACCCACACAGTAATAGCAAAGTCACAATAACCTTATATCTAAAACTCTACTGTGAGAGAAATGTGATCCGCCGTAAACGTGCATTTTATTTTGAAAATTAACCCGGTGTTTTATTTTGTACATTACTTCCTGTCCCGCACGATCCGCTCTGCTCTGTGCGGACTTGATGTGCCGTGCTCAATTGATGCGCCGTGCTCCGACGTCCGGCAAAAACATAAGCTGACACATTGACTAATAGAATAATACAGAGTTTTTCTGAAATATTACCCATATTAGATGCTGAATAAGTGGACGGCGACTAGACCATAACTCACAGGTTCAAGTTGCTCCACTGTCACGTCTGAGTAACCCTGGCTGCAGCCCGCAGATCGAGGAGGGGCTAAACGTTTAAAGGAAGCGGCAGGCTGAAATTACCCGGTATTACAAGAAAACGTGGAGTTTTTGTACCGCTGGTTTTTTTGTTTGTTTTTTTTACATCCCTGACAGGGATTTATTAATGTTGTTTAAAGAAAAGAAAAAAACACACACTCAAAGGCAGAGGTCACTTTTTAAGACGAGGCAAAAAAGGGCAGGGGCTCAGGCACCCATAGGGCCCTATGTGTGCACGTGCCTGCTAGTGTACTTGGTATCATTACAGTGCATGCTAGGTGTAGATCCACCAATGGCATTTTTTAAAATTTTGACACCGGTGAGCTACGATGCGTAGTGAAGCATGTTTAGCTATTCCTCGTCCTGCAGGGATGATACTTGTAAGAAATATACTTTATTTGTCGCCATGGAGGCGAGGATTAGTGATTTAGAAGTAGCTAAAACACTGCCGACTGGGGTTGGACTTTAGCCCCTAGCTAGCTAGCCATGTCTTAAAGCACCTCTTCCGGTGGTTGTTTTAGTGTAATAACTTCAACTTTATCATTAGTTTTTAAGCCAAATTGCATCAGTTCTCCCTTTATGTCTGCTTGTAAGTACTCCGTGATTGTGCGCTACCGAACATGCTCGTCTGCTCGTAAACCAGCAATGAGACGACGTGACGACGGCGGGGGTGCGGTGGACCGGTACTTTTCAGAGGCGGTATAGGTATAGTACCGAAAATGATTCATTAGTATCGCGGTACTATACTAATACCGGTATACCGTACAATCCTATTATACACACAATGTACTGAACTGTTTTCAAATGTTTTGCGCCAAGTGGGGACTCTAGAGTAGGGTGGGTAGTGTAACACCATATCAACAAGAATATTTTTTTTTTCCCAAATAGCAGTGGATATTGCAGTCCTTCTTATAAATTCAGCTTTCAGCAACAATCCAAACACTCCTCCCAAAAAACTCTAGTGACCCCTTTAGCGACTTGCAATACTTAACTGTGTAGCATAATTAAATTAAAAAATAACAGAGGCATTGATATTCTCACCAAAAAAGTATATTAAAAAAAGGCTAACTAATCATTTTATACAACTTCCTTAACTGTGAAACTGCTGAGCAGAGAATAATCTAAACCAGCATTATCAGCTTGTGTCAGTGGTGGAGGGAAACAATGCAAGACTAATGGGCAAGTGGTGGAATAAATGAACGTGTGTGCATGTGTGTGTGAAAATACACTAATCTTTGTCTGTGTCTTTGTTGGTTTGAGCAACAGTCACCCCGTGGTTGTTACCCAAGTGCTAAATCAAGCTATGAAATTCAGCCAACCTCGGATTATTCCACAAGGTAATGGCATTGAATTAGAGCTTTCGCTAACGCAGGCTAAATCACGAGCACGGCCTGTAATAATTTTTGTAAGATTCTGTATACATGCACATATGCCTATTAAGATCATTTTGATATAGTATTCTAGTATAAAGTATACAGTATTTAATAGAGTGTGTATATTTATCTTTAATTTACCTTCATCTCTTACAGTTACTTACAGTGTTTTCTATCTCTGGTCATGTTTACAAATGTGACTAGGGATGTAGTAGTAGTAGTAAATTCTAATTATATAGCGCTTTTCTCTAGAGACCTAAAGCGCTTTACATAGTGAAACCCATTAATAACATCTTTAAGCTACATTTAAACCAGTGTGGGTGGCACTGGGAGCAGGTGGGTAAATTGTCTTGCCCAAGGACACAACAACAGTGACTATGATGGCCGAAGCGGGGATCAAACCTGGAACCCTCAAGTTGCTGGCACGGCTATTCTACCAAGTGAGCCAAGGCACCCCGTTAAAATTTATGAAACGATACCCTTAGATATACCCTTAGATATCGGTATTTATTGGTACTATAAGGAAATTTGTGGAAATTAAAATGTGGAAAAAATCCATTTTAATTACAATTTATATTAGCACAATTGAGCAGACAAAGAGCAGCTCGAAGACTTTTATGGGAATGCAAGAACAAAGACTCAGATTTCCTTTGGCCGTACGCGGGTCACCGGGGCCCCCCTCTGGAGCCAGGCCCGGAGTTGGGGAAAGATGGCGAGCGCCTGGTGGCCGGGCCTGTCCCCATGGGGCCCGGCCGGGCACAGCCCGAAGAGGCAACGTGGGTCACCCTCCAATGGGCTCACCACTCATGGGAGGGGCCATAGAGGTCGGGTGCGTCGTGAGCTGGGCGGCAGCCAAAGGCAGGGCACTTGACGGTCCGATCCTCTGCTACATAAGCTAGCTCTTGGGACGTGGAATGTCACCTCGCTGGGGGGGAAGGAGCCTGGTGCGCGAGGTGGAGAAGTTCAGGCTGGATATAGTCGGACTCACTTCGACGCACAGCAAGGGCTCTGGAACCAGTTCTCTCGAGAGTGGCTGGACTCTCTTCCATACTGGCGTTGCACGCAGAATTCTTGTTGCCCCCCGGCTCAAAGCCTGCACGTTGGAGTTCAACCCAGTGGACGAGAGGGTAGCTTCCCTCCGCCTTCGGGTGGGGGGACGGGTACTGACTGTTGTCTGTGCTTACGCACCAAACAGCAGTTCAGAGTACCCACCCTTTTTGGATACACTCGAGGGAGTAATGGAAAGTGATTCCCTTGTCCTACTGGGGGACTTCAACGCTCATGTTGGCAACGACAGTGAAACCTGGAGAGGCGTGATTGAGAAGAATGGCCGCCCGGATCTGAACCCGAGTGGTGTTTTGTTATTGGACTTTTGTGCTTGTCAAAGATTGTCCATAACAAACACCATGTTCAAACATAAGGGTGTCCATATGTGTACTTGGCACCAGGACACCCTAGGCCACAGTTCCATGATCAACTTTGTAGTTGTTTCATCGGATTTGCGGCCTCATGTTTTGGACACTCGGGTGAAGAGAGGGGCGGAGCTTTCTACCGATCACCACCTGGTGGTGAGTTGGCTGCGATGGTGGGGGAGGATGCCGGACAGACCTGGCAGGCCCAAACGCATTGTGAGGGTCTGCTGGGAACATCTGGCAGAGTCTCCTGTCAGAGAGAGTTTCAATTCCCACCTCCGGAAGAACTTTGAACATGTCACGAGCGAGGTGCTGGACATTGAGTCCTAGTGGACCATGTTCCGCACCTCTATTGTTGAGGCGGCTGATTGGAGCTGTGGCCGCAAGGTAGTTGGGAAGAATGAACCCGTTGGTGGACACCGGCGGTGAGGGATGCCGTCAAGCTGAAGAAGGAGTCCTATCTGGTTCTTTTGGCTCATAGGACTCCGGCGGCAGCGGACAGGTACCGACAGGCCAAGCGGTTTGCGGCTTCAGCATTTGCGGAGGCAAAAACTCGGACATGGGAGGAGTTCGGGGAAGCCATGGAAAACGACTTCCGGGCGGCTTCGAAGCGAATCCGGACTACCATCCGCCGCCTCAGGAAGGGGAAGCAGTGCACTGTCAACACCTGCTCAAAATTTGGTGACAAAATCAAAGACGTCATGTGTATGGTGAGAATGGTGTTCTGTTGACATCGACTGCAGATGTTTTGGATCGGTGGAGGGAATACTTCAAAGACCTCCTCATTCCCACCAGCACGTCTTCCTATGAGGAAGCAGTCCCTGGGGAATCTGTGGTGGACTCTCCTATTTCTGGGGCTGAGGTTGCTGAGGTAGTTAAAAAGCTCCTCGGTGGCAAGGCCCCGGGGGTGGATGAGATACGCCCGGAGTTCCTTAAGGCTCTGGATGCTGTGGGGCTGTTTTGTTGACAAGACTCTGCAGCATCGTGTGGACATTGGGGGTGGTACCTCTGGATTGGCAGACCGGCGTGGTGATTCCTCTCTTTAAGAAGGGGAACCGGAGGGTGTGTTCCAACTATCGTGGGATCACACTCCTCAGCCTTCCCGGTAAGGTCTATTTCGGTGTACTGGAGAGGAGACTATGCCGGATAGTCAAACCTCGGATTCAGGAGGAACAGTGTGGTTTTCGTCCTGGTCGTGCAACTGTGGACCAGCTCTATGCTCTCGGCAGGGTCCTTGAGGGTGCATGGGAATTTGCCCAACCAGTCTACATGTGCTTTGTGGACTTGGAGAAGGCATTCGACCGCAGCCAGCCGACCTGATGGCGGCTGGCTGCTACCACTGTCTGCAGGTAGGTCGGAAGTGGGGTTTACCTCAACATCCTCGTTGCTCCCTGGGGGTATCTCCCTCTCCGGCAGGGTGCTTGACTCCAAGTGCCCCTGGCTCTGATCCAATGGCTGGTATGGGGCCAAGCGGTCCCGGTGCAGCACCACCAGCCGGTTCCGAGGTGCCAGTCGTTTCAGATAGACCACGTCAAACAACCTCTGGAGGACTGCGAAGGGTCCCACCCAGTGGTTAGTGAGGTTTGGGGAGAGTCCTTTCTTTCTCACTGGATTGTAGACTCAGACATGCGCGCCTGGTTCAAAGTCCTGGCCACGACTGTGGAGGTCATATGCTCGCTTCTGTTGGATCGGTGAAAGAAACAACCTAGCTAGCTGCTAAGCTAATGAAGCTAAACTTGTTGCGGTCAAAATCAACTACGCTCTGAAGGCATGTGCTCCCTCACGCTGCTGCCACTTCTTGGAAGACATCAAAAACTCGACTCTGTGAAAGAAACAAAATGAGTATGGCTCCCTGCGCTTCGTGCACCGTTCTCATGGATAGGTTGGCCCTTCTAAAGGACTGTGTCCTCCAGTTAGAGCAGAATAATTTTGTAACTATAGACGCTGCGGATACATTTGCAACGTTAGTTGTAGCGAGCTGACTAGCCCAGCTTGTAGCAGCCCCTAAGCGGCCTATAATTAATTTGAACCGGTTGAGATGCATAATAGATTTAGCCCTTTGGCTAGTCCTACACCCCAGTCTACCGGGCACCACAGCTTAGTCACCCGGACTATACAGCTTGGTAAACCAGCCATAATTAAGTGTATTCCCGGGGCCAGAGCACCTGATATTGAAGCTAGTCTTAGGGAACTGACTCGCAACAGGCCTAGTAAACACGTACGACAAGCTACTCGCACCACTAACTACGCGAACATAGTTGTACACGTCAGCTCCAATGACTCTAGGATGAGACAGTCAGAGATTAAAAAGAGGAACAGAGCTAAAACTTGTAATCTCGGTAGAAAGATGTCCAGGCATCGAGTACTTGTCTCTGGCCCCCTGCCTGCGGGAGGCAATGATGAGAGGTACAGCTGATTTGTCTCGCTTACCCACAAGTGGCTCGCTAGTTTTTTTACAGAACAGGGACTGACATTTATTGATAATTGGCCCTCTTTCTGGGGCAAATCCGGGCTTGCTGAGGCTAGACGGCCTTCATCCTAACCGGGAAGGCACCATCACTCTCTCCAGAAATATAGACCACTATTTGAGTCAAGCTTGACTAACTACATGAGAGCAAGCTCGGACACAGGAAATTGCAGTGTCTGTTAGTCCGGGTGAGGAGTCAATTAAGCTAGAACTAACCAGCGCCAGGCTGGAAAATTTCTGCACACATAGCATTTCTCGTAGAATAATATATGACTCACAGAATGTTTTTTCTCTAGTGACTGTGCAAGAGATGAACAAGCATTCTACTGAGGTGGCAAAATATGACACGTTCAATCTGTTGCAGCACCAAGCAAATAATCTAAAGATCCCCATTATATCAATTCCTAGATGTGATCGAAATGATTTACAGCGCACTACACAAAATAAACGTAACGTTATTGATATCAGTACTATGTATAGCATTAACAAAAATTCCTCAAAACAGCCCACTACCTATAAGATGGGCTTTTTAAACATCAGATCATTGTCTCCCAAAAGTTAGTTATTGAGGTCATTAGAGACAACAATCTTAAAACATCATTGGTCTCAGCGAAACCTGGTTAAAACCGGATGATTTTTTTCTGCTTAACAAGGCATCTCCTCCTAACTATACGAGTGCACATATTGCTTGTCCCCTTAAAAGGGGTGTACGGGTCTCACTAATATCCAATGAAAATCTTAACCTTACCTCTAACCAAGGTAATACATATAAATAATTTGAAGTGCTTACTATGAGATCTGTCACACCGCTACCTCTCTATCTGGCTGTTATATATCACCACCATGGGCCCTATTCTGACTTTATCAGTGAATTTCCAGTGTGTTGTTGATCTGGTGACAACGCAGATAATATAATTATAATGGTGGATTTTAATATCCATATAAATACTTCGTCTACCCTCCATGTGTGGCGCTCCAGACAATAATTGATAGCTGTGGTCTTACACAAATAATAAACGAACCCACACATCGCAACGGTAATACGATAGACCTAGTCCTTCTCCAGGGTGTCACCACCTCCAAAGTTATGGTACTCCCGTACACTAAAGTAATGTCCGATCATTACCTTATACAATTTGAAGTTCTGACTCATTGTCAACAAGCTACTAATAACCACTGCTTTAGCAGTCGCAACATTAATGCTGTCATAACTATGACTCTTGCTGGCCTACTGCTTTCGGTAATGGCACCCTTCCCAAATGATGTGGGCTCTATCAATAACCTCACTATCAACTTTCACGAAGCCTTGCGCAACGCCATTGATAGTATAGCACTGCTAAAGCTAAAAAAAAGGCCCCTAAAAGGCGTACTCGCTGGTTTACAGAAGAAACCAGAGCTCTTAAACTATCATGTAGAAAGCTGGAACGCAAATTGGCGTGCGACTAAACTTGAGATTTTTCATCAAGCATGGAGTGATAGTTAAATAACTTATAAACACACGCTTACCTTAGCTAAAACTAATTATTACTACTCCAATCTCATCCGCCTCAATAAAAACGATCTTAAATATTTGTTCAGTACAGTAGCATCGCAAACCCAACAGGGACTCTCCCCAGTAGCTCCACCCACTTGGCTGATGACTTTATCAATTTCTTTAATAAGAAAAGGTATCTCATTACAAAGGAGATTAAAGATAACGCGTCCCGGCTACAACTGATTCTATTAATGCAGATACGAATGTATGTACGACAGATATTGCCCTCCAAAATAATCTCTCTCTTTTTGAAGAAATAACATTAGAGGAACTCCTGCGACTAGTAAATGGGACAAAACAAACAAACAACATGTTTACTTGACCCACTTCCTGGGAAACTTATCAAGGAGCTGTTTGTAATATTAGGACCATCAGTTTTAATATTATTAACTTATCACTTTCCTCTGGCACTGTTCCCCTAGCATTCAAAAAGCGGTTATTCATCTTCTGCTCAAAAAACCTAACCTCGATCCTGACCTCATGGTAAACTACTGGCCGGTGTCCCACCTTCCTTTTATCTCGAAAATCCTCAATAAATAACAATAGATAATGTTATAATAATCATTTTTTGGGGTTCCTGTTCCTGGTTCCTGCCGCAGTATTCTGGACTAACTGTAAGCATGTTCAAATTGTTTAAAAGATGAAAATGGGTTTGATCTTAGATAACAGTCAAAGATGATAAAAACTTGATTTAACAATGGCATTGATTTGTTGATAATGACACCAAGGCTGGTGGCTGTGTGACATAAAAGTTCTTGAGAAGGCCCAAGTCTTACAGAGGATTGGTGTAACTTAACAGTCTAACGTCAGTTTTCCCCCCATTAAGATAAAGAAGAGTCATATTGTGATTTTTTTCTACATTTAAAACACTTCCTTGTGGTCTACATAACATGTAATTGTGGCTCTTTGGTCAAAATGTTGCACAGATTATGTTTTACAGACCATCTTCAAGCCACTCTGGGACCGTCACTTCAGGATGCGCCGTTTTGTGGCCAATCTTATTTCCGTGCCGCAGCCCCCCTTTTCGTATCCAAGCCCACTTCAACTGTGTCTCCACCCCGTCAGCCATGCTGTAGTTTGTATAGCTTTCATATGGAGTTTACTAACAGATATAAGTTAGAACTATACGCTACTTTGTATTGGAAATGGCAAGAGCCGAGAATGCATGTGCATAATTGTGCAACAGAATAGAGAATAGGAAGGAACTTATTGACTACAACGCAGACGACAAGGGGAAACTCGTGCAAAGATCTTCGGGTAAATTTCTACTATATATGAAAATACCCGCTGACGTCACAGGGCAGAAAACGTCACAGGACACAGCAAATTCCAAACGGCTCGATTGGAGGAAGTACTAAGAAAGGCAAGACTATTCCTCTGCAATGCCTCGATGGTTTGATTTCACATTTTGGTGGATTTATGGGGATCCAAGATACACAAAAGAAGGTACAGGGCGGCATGGTGAAGTTGGTAGAGTGGCCGTGCCAGCAATCGGAGGGTTGCTGGTTGCTGGGGTTCAATCCCCACCTTCTACCATCCTAGTCACGTCCGTTGTGTCCTTGGGCAAGACACTTCACCCTTGCGCCTGATGGCTGCTGGTTAGCGCCTTGCATGGCAGCTCCCGCCATCAGTGTGTGAATGTGTGTGTGAATGGGTGAATGTGGAAATACTGTCAAAGCGCCTTGAGTACCTTGAAGGTAGAAAAGCGCTATACAAGTATAACCCATTTATCATTTATTTATTTACTATTGGTTAAGAAAAGTTGGTTTTGCATAATAGGTCCCCTGAAAAAAATTCTGAGCGAACCAGGCTTTGATGTATTTCAAGCACTCGAAAAGCAGTGTCAGGGAGGCATGGTCATCTTTGGATTGTGGCAGATATTTTTGATGGATAGATTATTGATTACAAATACAGTTAACCTAGACAAATTACAGTAGGAAGGGGATTCATATGGCCCTATTCGTAGTTGTTTACCTGACACATGAAACGTGACGAATTGAGGACGGAGGATGGGGGGGTGCCCTATCCACTTTAGCCCCTAGACGGCAGTAGAGTGTTGAATACATTAAATTGTGTTTTTGGCAATTCCAACATTGACCGCGGCATCAGTTCATCAGGTGTTATGTAGAGTGGCGCTTTCCATCCTTTTTAGTAAACTGCATTGCAAAATGATTAAAATCCCCCACCCCCGCTCTCACAGGAAATCCACCCAGGAATGGGGCCATATGAATCCCTTCCCTATTGTAGCTACACTGTGCTACCCAAACAACTCTGAACTTTAAACTTTTGACAAACACCTCATTTGACCCAACAGTTGACCCAGTCTGCTGCGGCACAATAATAAATCAACCTATGTGCGTAAAAAATGTACGAGCCACTCTTCTAATGTAGGTAGCTCGGGCGAAGTACCTTGACTTTTAATGACGGATGCATTGACGAGCCAGTAAAAATGTGAACACTGATATGCTTGTTTGTGGGTGAGCTTTTGTAAAACAAAGGCAACTTTGTAAGAAAAAAACACTGAATGCTTATTTAAGTAGTGTTATCATGAAATATAACTAGATAGATGGATAGTACTTTATTGATTCCTTCAGGAGAGTTCCCTCAACTATGAGGGTATCCTGATTTTGAGTGACTCTCCACAAAAGCTATACTGTTTTTAGTCCATCTGTTTGCTTGTTATCAGCTAGGCTACCTCCAAGTTCATGGACAGCAATAAGTCTTGGAGGTGCATTGTTCCAATTACTTTCCCACCGTTTACTTTTGATGCCAGTGTGAATAGAGTAAACTCTTGTATCCACTATTATCCTCAACTAAGATTTGCACAATGCTGTACATTTACTTCATAAATAGTTGTTGAGTTTTGGATTGCAATAGTCTGAATAATGATATGCTTTTTATTTGATGGTGTAATGGGTGTGGGGATGGTAATTATTGCAGGACTAGGAGGTGCAATAGTAGAGTGGGTTTTAGGGACTCGATTGGTGTGAAGTGAGATGGACACAAAGCAAGCGAGAACAAATAACCTATTAGGTGGTCATAGAGGGCTTGACTGCACCGCGCGTGTGTGTGTGTGTGTGCGTGCATGTGTGTGTGTGGTTTTTAGTACATCATTCTGCCTGAGAGTGTGTGTCAGAGATGGAGAGGAGGGCTCTTTCGCATTAAACACCCCATTCTGCTGACAATCGCAAAAAGAAACTGTATGGCCTCACATACACACTTTCACACTCTTCTCTTTGCCCTGCTGCCGTTGCTTTATTGATTCTTAAATGACACTAGAGTCACTGTCATGGATCTGCTGTGACCACTCTGCTGGCCTGTCACTTTCATTAAATCTACAGCAAAACAACAATAAGGGTGTGCACGAGTGCACATGGGGTGTCGAATGTAAAAATTCAATAACCCTTTTCTAGTTAATATATTTTGTATGTTTAGCTCACTTTTCTCACATTTACCTCATTTTCTTTATATTTGAGGTAGAAATTAAGTAGTGAAGCTAAATGTTAAATATATTTTGATATTATAAAACTAAATATAACATAATACAAATATGACATAATATATCTAAATGTTGAATCTATATCTAAATGTTAAATCGAAATATAATTATTAACTATAAATACAAAATCTAGATCCATCCATCCATCCATCTTCTTCTGCTTATCCGAAGTAAGGTGGTGGGGGCAGCAGCCTAAGCAAAGAAGCCCAGACTTCCTTCTCCCCAGCTACTTTGTCCAGCTCTTTCCAGGGGGATCCCGAGGTGTTTTCAGGCCAGCTGGGAGACTTAGTCTCTCCACCATCCACCATCTGCCGCCTCTGGAGGGGGAAGCAAATGACACTATAGACAGTGTCAACACTGTCTATAGTGGGGACGGTGTGCTGCTGACATCGACTGGGGATGTTCCAATGTGAAAGCAGTGCCTGAGGAGTCTGTGGTGGGCTCTCCTATTTCTGGGGCTGAGGTTACCAAGGTAGTTAAGAAGCTCCTTGATGGCAGGGCCCCAGGGGTGGATGAGATCTGGCCGCAGTTCCTTAAGGCTCTGGATGCTGTGGGGCTGTCTTGGTTGACAAAACTCTACAGGATTGCGTAAACATCAGGGTGGTGCCTCTGGATTGGCAGACTGGGGTGGGGTGGTGGTTTCTCTATTAAAAAGGGAAACTGGAGGGTGTGTTCCAACTATCTTGGGATCACACTCCTCAGCCTTCCCGGTAAGGTCTATTCAGGTGTACTGGAGAAAAAGCTACGCCGGCTAGTCGAACCTCAAATTCAGGAGGAGCAGTGTGATTTGTATCCTGGTTGTGGAACTGTGGACCAACTCTTTACCCTCGGCAGGATCCTTGAGGGTGCATGGGAGTTTGCCCAACCAGTCTACATGTGTTTTGTGTATTTGGGGAAGGCATCCAACCGTGTCCCTCAGAAGTCCTGTGGAGAGTGCTCAGATAGTATGGAGTATCTGACCGCCTGATTGTGGCGGTCCGCTGCCTGTATGATCAGTGTCAGAGCTTGGTCCGGTTTGCAGCTGAGTGTGAAGCGACTGGGATGAAAATCAGCACTTCCAAATCCGAGTCCATGGTTCTCGTCCGGAAAAGGGTGGAGTACCATCTCCATGTTGGGGAGGAGATTCTTACCCAAGTGGAGGAGTTCAAGTACCTCTGGGTCTTGTTCAAGAGTGGGGGGAGAGTGGATTGTGAGATCGACAGGCGTATTGGTGCGGTGTCTGCA
The DNA here is from genome assembly GCF_033978785.1 of Entelurus aequoreus. Classification (NCBI taxonomy): domain Eukaryota; kingdom Metazoa; phylum Chordata; class Actinopteri; order Syngnathiformes; family Syngnathidae; genus Entelurus; species Entelurus aequoreus. The sequence continues at coordinate 49,150,430 of NC_084738.1, read as the reverse complement.
GTGATGCTGACTCTCTATCGGTCCGTCGTGGTGAAAAAGGAGCTACGCCGGAAAGCAAAGCTCTCATTTTACTGGACGATCTATGTCCCTATCCTCACCTACGGTCATGAGCTTTGGGTTATGACCGAAAGGACCAGATCCCGGGTACGTGGGGCTAAAATGAGCTTCCTCCGTCGGGTAGCGCAGCTCTCCCTTTATTGATAGGGTGAGAAGCTATGTTATTGAAGAGGAGCTCAAAGTAAAGCCGCTGCTCCTCCACATCGAGATGAGCAAGAAGAGGTGGTCCGGGCATCTGGTCGGGATGTCGATCTAACGCCTCCCTTCGGAAGTGTTTTGGGCGTGTCCGCCCGTTAGGAGATCACGAGGAATACCCAGGACACGGTGGAGAGACTATGTCTCCTAGTTGACCTGTGAACGCCTCGGGATCCCCCGGGAAGAGCTGGACAAAGTAGCTTAGGAGAGGGAAGTCTGGGCTTTTCTGCTTAGGCCGCGACCCAACTTCGGATAAGCGGAATGAGATGGGTGGGTGTGTATATATATATATATATATATATTTATATATATATATATATATATATATATATATATATATATATATATATATATATATATATATATATATATATATATATATATATATATATTAATATATATATATATATATATATATATATATATATATATATATATATATATATATATATATATATATATATATTCCAGCGTGTATATGAAACGCTAATGGAGGGTTTTGAAGTTGTTTTAGAGGGCTTTGAAGGCAACATAGATAGATAGATAGATAGATAGATAGATAGATAGATAGATAGATGGATAGATAGATAGATAGATAGATAGATAGATAGATAGATAGATAGATAGATAGATAGATAGATAGATAGATAGATAGATAGATAGATAGATAGATAGATAGATAGATAGATGGATAGATAGATAGATAGATAGTACTTTATTGATTCCTTCAGGAGAGTTCCCTCAGGAAAATTTAAATTCCAGCAGCAGTGTACAAAATTGAGATCGAATTAAAAAAGCAAAAAGTAAATAATGGGGTTATTAATGGAAACAAAATAGAAACATATTACAATAGAATAAAAAATAAAAAGCAACAATGAGAACACAAATATAACAGTAAAATAAGAATATAACAGAGAAACTAGACAGTAGTGACCATGTTATGAAAAAGTATTGCACTGTTATTGTTTTGTGTCCCCTGTCATCCTAGTACCGCCCCTCCCCCCCAGAGAGGAGTTGTACAGTCTAATGGCGTGTGGGACAAAGGAGTTTTTTAGTCTATTAGTCCTGCACTTGGGATGAAACAGTCTAGGACTGAACAGGCTCCTATGGCTACTGATAATGGTATGCAGAGGGTGACTGGCATCATCCATGATGCTCACTAGTTTTTCCACAGTCCTCTTCTCTGCCACCATCACCAGTGAGTCCAGTTTTATTCCGATCGTAGAACCGTCCCGCCTGATCAGTTTCTGATAGGTGACTCCTATTAGCTGCATCGTTAGCCACATCTTGGAGTGTTTTTATTATCTTTAGAATCCTCAAAAAAAAGACGTGTTCTAGTCTCTCATAATGATTCTGGATGATTGGCAAAATTCAGTGCAGTTCCTCTTTAAGTTTACTGTTGCATAGGGTTGCATAATATACAGTATGGCGATATAACCCAATGGTAAGTATAACGATGCCAAGAGATGACCAATTGTGTTGAAACATACACTTATCCGCAGGTTAAGGAGAAAATTTGTACCTACTTGCATTTTTGTTGATGCCCACCAATATCTAAAGTCAGTATGGTATAGTATAGTATAGTAGTCGAACTTCGGAACATTGAGCTACATTGAACAATGCAAATTAACATAGGATACTATCTACATTACCGAGAGATAACCAAGAATGAGAGATAACCAAGAATGCCATTGCTGCACAGTACTAAATGACTTCCCCCTATATCCAGAACTCTTCACCCTGCAGCCTGAGGCACTTAATACTGTAGTAATGGCAGGGAGTAGCAGCTCAGAACAGCCATCTTGGCAGAAACCAATTCCCGGTGCAGCAATCTAATTCTGTCAGTCATTCCCAACAGCGCTTTGCAATAGGTGCAGAGCAAAAGTAGAATTATCTTGTTTCTTTTAATAGTGGTGGACACCACAACTTTCATTTCATCACTGTGCTACGCAATTCAAAAAGCTTGAATATTAAAATTGTTCAATCTGTAAAAAAATGTTTTAAACACACTTCATAGTCAGTGTAAATAATTTTGGATGGAAGCCAAGTGAGTACCAAATGATCCATATAAATCAATTTAGGCACCTGCTGAATACTCAATTTACATTCATTGAATATTTGGATGGTTTCCAGTGGAGAAACACATTTTTAACTGAAAATGTAGGGGAGAAAAACCTGTGTTGTTTTGGTCATTCCTTGACACTGCTAAACTTTCCAAGAAGTGGGATCTGTGACCCTGCCAACAGACACAGCAAGGAACACGCACCAACCAACGGCAGAGACCGAATTAGATCTTATTGGTGCAAATATCCAACGCAGAGAACGATTCTGAACTGGTAAGTGGGACTAAACGTCGTACAAGGAATTTTAATCATTTGGATAGTTGGGAAGAAACTGTTTAGTTTATTTATTTGGGTGTTATTTATGTGTTCATACCAATATTATTGTGATCTTAATGCTTAATGTTTTCTAATATAATATGTATTATATACAGTAGATACTTAAGGCTACGTTCTTACTGCAGGGCAGAGGAGTGGACTCGAGTCACATGACTTGGACTCGAGTCAGACTCGAGTCATAAATTTGATGACTTTAGACTCAACTTGACAAAATGTAAAGAGACTTGCAACTCGACTTAGAATTTAACGTCAATGACTTGTGACTTCACTTGGACTTGAGCCTTTTGACTTGACATGACTTGCTACTTTCCCCAAAACCCAAAGATTAAAAAGTTATTCGGAAGCGCTCCGTATCTTTCATTTTGTACTTGTCTGTCTATCAGCGTATTGTGTGTGTCAGCGTGTGTGCTCTCAGTACAATAGCCAATCAAATTAGTTATACGTTGTTTTCGTCCCAGAGCACTCATCCAATCAAATTGCAGGAAAACCAACGAAGAAGAATTGTCAGACGACGTGCCAGTGAGAAAAAATATGCCAAAGTTGGTTTTGTACGGGTATAAAAACTACGACTTAGTCAACAAAAGACGAATTGCCGTATGCAAAACATGTAGTTGGAATATTACAGACGGAGACGCAACAACTTCCAACTTCGTTCGACATTTGAAGATGCACAAAGAAGGGTACGTTTTGAATGTAGGATAACGTTTATTGGCTAAGTAACGTGACTTTTATTTGCTTTGTAGTTAAATCAGTGAGGCTGTAAACTCACTGCTAACGCTATAACCATAGACATCTTATAAGTAGACGCAGCATCGAGCGCTACTGCCTACTGGTGCTGACGAGACGCGGGGCCGCCATCTTGGAGTGGTGATCCGCTCTACTCAGTGCAATTAATTTGGCAGGAGCAATGAACTGTCAATGTATTTAATTCATCTTACCTCACTGAATACCACTGATTTTCACACGCTTTTTTGTCATACGTGTAACTATGATAAAGGACACATGTTTTGGCGTGTTTTATTATTCATAGTTTGCTTAACAGTAATATAATATTCTTATATGCTATAACTGACCAGACGTCCGAGATCAAAACTGGGAATATAATCCCAGAGAAGGGGGAAAAAACGGTCAGCTATTTTTAAATTGAAGAAACAATATGATTAGGTTATATATACATGCGTATATCCTACACAAACAATGTATGAATACATTCGATATCTATATATCTTATAGACTGTATCTCTGTTGCTGCAGCAGCAGAGAGTTTATTCTGTCTTGACACTTTGTATTTATATTTTGTATTACATTCTCCCCTTAAATGATAATGTTTACAGTGATTGTTTTATATGCATTTTTTATGTATATCGCTTCGGATAAAATCGTCTGCCAAATACTTAAACATAAACATATATAAACACCTGAAAGTCTTTATATCAGCTAAAACCACCAATCTGTTTCACTGGATTCAGAATAAAACCAAATTCTGTCTTACCCAACAATGTTAGTATTTGAATATTGTTACTTGAAGACTTTTTCCAGGTTACAATTATACTGTTAAGAAAGTATTGTCTTATATTTTGCCTAAAATGAGAATGCATCATAATCAATGGCGGCTGGTGAATTTTGTTTTAGGTGGGGCAGAAAGTTTGTAAACCAAACACTTGTAGGGGCGTCATCCTCCCCCAGAAGATTTCTTTGTGATTTTCACATACAAATTTTGAAGATCTTTGCTCTTTCTCAACTCTGTGGTAATATTATTTTCACAAAATACAACCAATAGTACGTTAATGTTAAATTTGACTTGTGAAAAGTAATCCCCCGATTCCTATTTTCAACAGTCCGCTATTTTGAGCAGGAAAACACTGAACACCATCTTTGTTTTCTACCTGTCAACTGTCAGTTTAGGCTGCTCGCCAGGTCCTCATCACCACTTCAAGATGGCGGCCAAATTGCTTGCGTCACAGCAGCCAATGCTGCGTCTACTTATAAGATGTCTATGGTTATAACGTCATTGCAAACACGGCAATCTGTTGCGTCCACTGCAGTTCGCTACCTTATTCATACTTTTTGTCAAGTGATTTTTTTTAAGCAGGGTTGCATGAGGACCTACACATAACGTTACGTTAGTCAATGTATCACACACAGTAACGTAACGTTAGACGGCGGTCAACAGCACCGCCTATTTTAGCCACCTACAAAAAGACAAACATAGTCAAATAAAGGTCAGTTAAAATGTATACTATATTAAGAATATGTGTACATATTGCATAGGGCCCTGACATCTAAAAAGTACAACTCTGTTCAGTGTTATGTTCATGTATTTGTTATGTTTTTCATGTGTACGCACACATAAACAGACATACAGTATGAGATGAGATCAATGAGATAAGGTAAGAACAAGATAGAAACTGCTGTGGAACTAGTTACAATGCAATATGCCATGGAAATACAATGTTAACACTTTTGTGCAAATAAGTACAGTTGCTCTTGTTTTTTTTCAAATGTGTTTATTCTGTAAAGGATTGAGTTAAATGTTTAAAATGACTAGTTAAAGGCCTACTGAAACCCACTACTACCGACCACGCAGTCTGATAGTTTATATATCAATGATGAAATCTTAACATTGCAACACATGCCAATACGGCCGGGTTAATTTATAAAGTGCAATTTTAAATTTCCCGGGGAACTTCCGGTTCAAAACGCCTTTGAGGATGACGTATGCGCGTCACGTAACCAGTAGAACACAGGTATGGCTTCCCCATTGAAGCCAATACGAAATAGCTGTTTTCATCTCATTATTCCGCAGTATTCTGGACATCTGTGTTGGTGAATCTGTTGCAATTTGTTCATTGCATTATGGATAAAGAAGCTGAGCAAGCAAAGAAGAAAGTCGGTGCGAAGCGAAGTATTTTGCGAGGGAAGTCAGCAACACAACACAGTCGGTGTTTCATTGTTTACATTCCCGAAAGATGCAGTCAAGATCGAAGAACTCGGACAACAGAGACTCTTACCAGGAGGACTTTGACTTAGTTAACAGACGCAGACGCGATACCGTGAGTACGCTTCCAAACATTTGATCGCTTGCTATAACTAGCTCGAGCTAGTAGCTAGTAGCTAGGAGCTAGGAGCTAGCATAACAAACACATAGGTGTTTGTTATGCGGGATTAATTTGTGGCATATTAAATATAAGCCTGGTTGTGTTGTGGCTAATAGAGTATATATATAGTTTTGTGTTTATTTACTGTTATAGTCATTCCCAGCTGAATATCAGGTCCCACCTGCGCGCTTCCAAACATTTGATTGCTTGCCCGTACGTGCGTGTCATGTACGTAACTTTGGTTAAATATATAAGCTTTATGAACCTTGGGTTAGGTGAACGGTTCTTTGGGCTGAGTGAGTGTGTGTGTTGTGCAGGTGTTTGAATTGTATTGGCGGGTTATATATACGGGATCCCGTCCATATTACCCGCTCGAGCTATAACTAGCTCGAGCTAGTAGCTAGTAGCTAGGAGCTAGCATAACAAACACCTAGGTGTTTTTACGTGGGATTAATTTGTGGCATATTAAATATAAGCCTGGTTGTGTTGTGGCTAATAGAGTATATATATGTCTTGTGTTTATTTACTGTTTTAGTCATTCGCAGCTGAATATCAGGTCACCCCCGGCTCTCACAGCATCTTCCCTATCTGAATCGCTTCCAGTCCCCACTAGTCCTTCACTTGCACTTTACTCATTTAAAAATATTTCATCCTCGCTCAAATTAATGGGGAAATCGTCTCTTTCTCGGTCCGAATCTCTCTCACTTCATGCGGCCATCATTGTAAACAATAGGGAACTTTGCATATATGTTCAATTGACTACGTCACGCTACTTCCGGTAGGGGCAAGCCTTTTTTTATCAGATACCAAAAGTTGCGATCTTTATCGTCGTTTTTCTATACTAAATCCTTTCAGCAAAAATATGGCAATATCGCGAAGTGATCAAGTATGACACATAGAATAGATCTGCTATCCCCGTTTAAATAAAAAAATGTCATTTCAGTAGGCCTTTAATAGTGCTATTATGAAGTGCAATGTCAGCACTATTTTTTTCCCTGCAATTTCAAATGCACTTGTTTTAATAAATAAATACAGCGTTTGAAAAGCATACACAATCTGTGTAAATATATTAGTCTGTGGTTAAAAGGACTTGAAAGGACTCGAAACTCAAAATGCAGGACTTGGGACTTGACTTGAGACTTTCCAGTCTTGACTTTGGACTTGACTCGGGACTTGCCTGTCTTGACTCGGGACTTGACTCGAGACTTGAGGGCAAAGACTTGAGACATACTTGTGACTTGCAAAGCAATGACTTGGTCCCACCTCTGCTGCAGGGTCAGTTCAGATTTGTTTGTTCATATGTGATACATATCTGATTTTCTCATGTCAGTGTGAACAGTACCATTCCAATTTTTCCAAAACTGAAACAATCCTCTTTTCATATGTAGTTCAGTCTGGACGCTTGGGTCGCTATCATCCAAGCTATATGTACGTAATTGAACGACGACAAACATCATGATTCTTTGCAATAATAGACAGACACAAAAAACATAGGTGGTTGAAAAAGCGGAAAACAGTGAGTGGCGAAAATAAGTTGTTTTGAAACTGGCGTCAATATCACTCCACTCCTCCGATGACTCACCCCACCTCCTCGTAAAAGACCTCCAGCAAATGCCCCACAAACTGCTACAGCCAAAATGTTTTCCCTCTTCCTCCTTAATCTCTTACACAAAATAATTTGGTAAAGAAAATGTTGACCCCGGTTGCACAAAATCCTTAAAATTGCCACATCATGTGCTCGGACTGAGCCCTACACACATGTTGGACATGTTTAATCTGCAAAGTTCCTGAAATATTCATTGAACTTGTTTTGTGTTGGCACATAATGATGTTTGCAGAAATTCCAACTACTGCTCTTGAATGTTTGGCCACTTAATAATCTGGCTGGAAAACAACTACAGAAAAAAATTAACATTTTAAACATTTAAGAACACGGACATCGATCAATGGCCTCACACTGTCTAACCATCCAGACAGAAAGGAAGGTTTCAAGTGTAACTGTCAGGATTGTCACTGACAGTTTGGTTATGTTTTGGTTTTTCCTCTGTGTTTGTGTTTTATTTCCTGTCAGCGCTCTTATTTTGGTTCCTTTTCCTGCACGTCTCCCTGAGCGCTTGTTTCCCTCACCTGTACCTGATTGGCAGTCTGGCACACCTGGTGCCAATTGCCAATCAGACTACTATTTATACCTCGCCCTCCAGTCAGTGCTGGAGTATTGAGAGCTGTTTGCAGCTTGCTGTCTCCTAGTTTCTCGTTTCCTGTTTGCTGGTTCCTGTTCGGTGTTTCCAGTTTTCCTGGTTCCTGTGTACAGTCATCTGTTTTCCTAGTAACCTGTAACCTGTTATCCTGGTTCGTGTTTTCCCTGCATTTTGGACATTAAAATCATGTTTTCCTGCATCAAGCCTGCCATCTCTGCATCTTGGGGTTCGTCACCCACACTTCCTGACAGTAACAAGTTCAAAGTTTCAATTTAGTTTGTAAATGCTGACAGGGCAGTAAAGGTGAAAGCTCTCCAAATTCAGTCCCTACACAAGGAACAGATTTAAGAAGTGAAGTGAAGTGAATTATATTTATATAGCGCTTTTCTCTAGTGACTCAAAGCGCTTTACATAGTGAAACCCAATATCTAAGTTACATTTAAACCAGTGTGGGTGGCACTGGGAGCAAGTGGGTAAAGTGTCTTGCCCAAGGACACAACGGCAGTGACTAGAGTGGCGGAAGCGGGGATCGAACCTGCAACCCTCAAGTTGCTGGCATGGCCGCTCTACCAACCGAGGTATACCGCCTCCAGTAGTGCAGGAACGTAACGCATAGCAACTGTAATAAGGTGCACAAATAGAGCTCCGGGAGACGACATCACACATCGCAGCAAACAACAAGCATAATCCAAACCAAAACAACACTATATTGGCAGGAAAAAGTGTGAATGAGTTAGTTTCTCTGTTGAAAGTGCAAGTTCAAGGAATAAGGTGACTTTATTTGTACCCGAAGGTAGATTGGTTTTGCAGTGTAAAAAAAAAAGCGGAATGACATCGGCATATTTCTTTAAAATAAACAAAAGTATTAACACAAAACAAATCACAAACATGACAAAGTATTTAACAGGCTACCTGGGACGAAGAGCAGGAAAAGCAGAAAGAAAAATTCACATGAACAATAAAAAGTGTCAGAGTAAAAGTTAATAAAAGACAGTAAGGTAAAACTACCATGAAATAATAAATAAATATATATATATATATATATATATATATATATATATATATATATATATATATATATATATATATATATATATATATATATATATATATATATATATACATATATATATATATACATATATATATATATACATGTACCTTCATTGTCCATTCGTTTTTGGTGACTTTATATACTCTGGACCTAGACGTTGAGTCTGCAACATACATGGCGGACAATAACTGATACAGTCTGCTTTGCTAGTCCAAATGCATTCAATGTTTTCCGTAGTCTTCACTTGACGGCCAGGTAATACAAAGCACACACTACCTTTTTTTTATCACATCTACAGGAGGAAGGGACAAAGTTCTTCGGTATGTAGAATCACAGCTGACCTGGACATTCGAAAGTTCTCTTGTCGTCTGAGATGTGTTGTATATGAAATAGCTGCAATCGCGCGTTTCCTTCACTTAAGGTATTGATGTGTGATTTCCACAAGCATCTGTACATGTAGAAGGAGAAACACGGTATGTCTGGATGACTCGCCTCCATCTTCCCAGTGGTTAGCTCCGGTTGTTATGAAGCTGGCTGTGGAACGTTCTTTCTGACATCGCTTCCTGTGGGGGGCGCGGTCTTCCTGACTTCACTTCCTCTCCGAACTCAGTTTGTAAACGATCAATGCGTCCATACAAAGCTAAGAGCCAGAGAGTCAAGAAATACACGGCACACTTACCCGTGTAAAAAATTGTCCGAGGAGGGGGACCTTAAAGGATGGTTTAGTGTGGCTGACACGATACTTTGGCTAAATAATTATTCGTTTAAGGGGTTATCCGGCTCAGTGTAGACACAGCCAAAGTCAACTTGGGCACACCAATAAGTCAACACGACCACTTCATTATTTGGCTTAATCGGTTTCTATCCTTCAGAGGCAGGCCTCCAAACCATGACACCAGACAAAACCGATTCAGTAAAAGCACGATGATAAAAAAAAAAAATGACGGTGGTTTTATCAACATGACAGAATGACAGTTTCCTTAGACAGTGAAGACGCTGGTGACTCTTTTGGCATACAGCATCACAGTTATCCTTAAAATTCAATGTATTGTGAATATTGGTCCCAAGATATTTATAGGATTGCACTTATTTGACGGTTTGTCCCTTAATAATTGTGCCCTAATACATAATTCCTGTCTGCCCTCTGAAATCAATAACAATATATTTTGTTTTAACCGTCATCTGCATACTTTTAAATAGTGTGGTTTTTAAAAGTGCTCTGACACATATTTGTGTAGAGAATAAAAGGCTTCGGAGAGAGCACACATCCTTTTTTTTTTTGTCCTGTCCAGCTTCTCAGGCAAATCATATAGTTGATGTAGATGCCCATATCGGCTGTACAAATTGACTTTACAAAAGAGAAGTGTAGGATACTTGCCTTATTTGTATTTGACTTTATTAAATGTATTTATATTATCATTTGGTGGAGCCGGGCCGCAGCAGGAGGGGATAGAAAGAGAAAAAAAGGAAGACAGAGGGGGAAATTGTAGGGACAAGAGGGGGATTAGACAGAGAGACAAAAACAACAACAGCAAACACAACAATAACAACAACAACAACAACAACAATAGAGCAACATCAGCAAATACGACATGTACAAATATGATGGTAAAAGTGATAGCAAATAAGAAGTTAGCGAAATAAAAAATAATACAGAAATGACAATGATCATTATTACACTACAAATGGAGCAATACAAATACCAATAGAAATAGCGCTATTGATAATGAACAATACCAATTACTTTTGTGTGTAAGAAGGCTATCTCAACATATTTTTGATTACTGTGAAGTTAGAGACTGAGTTATTGTATTTATTTACTGAAATCAAGAGTATCAAAAAAAACTACTCAGGGCATTAGCAAGATCAGTCTCTGAATTTAAATGATTTAAAGTGACTTGTGCACAAGTGTTTAGGTTCTGGTCGGCAGCCAGAACAAACAAGGAGATGGTAAGGAGGAGCATGTTACCGTATTCCCAAAGATCCCAAAAGAGGACATGGATTCCAGCCATAAAACGCGCTAGAAGGGAGCAGAAGGTTCTATGTAGTGAACACTTCATTTTATCAGGTACGGATTATAAGACTTTCTGCACTATAATATTAAGTATTCAAATATCTGTTATTATGATTTCTGGCAGTTTTTTTGTCTCTTAAAACAAGTTAGACTTTTGTGTTATTGCTCTGAAAAACATGCAAACAAAATACTTGTCCACACTAATTGTTGCAACAGTGCTATAATGTTGCAATTTATAGTGAGAATAGAGGTAATATTGGATTAACTAAAAATTGTGTTAATAGGAGTCAGATTTAATCTTTCTTGTCCTTCGTTTAGCCTGACTTGACAGACATTAAAAGCATGCCAGGTGCATTATCAGGTTGGTTATGTCTGGCCAATTAAGTTTTCTGTTGTATTGTTCAATATCCGTGTGATTAAAACATGGAGTAAACTCACTGCTTGAAGCTGAGGCTGGTACCATTTAGCTGATGCTTCTTCTGCCAACAGTTGGCAAAATGGAGAAAAAAAAAGTAGTCATTTTTGTTTGACTATTTTGGATTGTTTTGTGTCGTGTTTGTGTGTCCTCTCAATTGCTCTGTTGATTGCTATTCTGAATGTTGCTTGTTAGTTTAGTTTTGGAATTGGAATTGTATTATTATGGTCTTATGGTGTATGATTTTGTTGGATTGATAAATAAATAAATAAATAAATAAAATGCTGGTTGAGACGACTACAGCCAGGAACAAAGTTCAGTTTTGAGTAAAATGCAATGCCTGAGGACTAAAGACCCTTAGATAAAGCACTTATTAAATAAAGTGTGTTTTCAAAATCAATTAAAGGCAAGAAAAGCACCAATTTATGTCTGACCTTGATAGATAAGCAGGTTTTAATCCTGAACTTTATAATCTCAACACTTGGTCTCAACACGGTGACATGATAACTAGACTTCATGTCCCCACTCCCTCGCATCACTAATCAGAACTCCTGACTTCATCTGACGTGTTAGACAATACACTAAAAAGCCAGCCATTCTATACATTTGCTTGGGAAAGCTATAATATGCCTGCATGCAAGGAAAATCTTATACAGGTCAAAGAAAAAAAATACAATTTAATTTTAGATTTCTGAGGGTAAGAATAAAATTATCATGAATGGTGTGATAAAAGTGATACAAAGAGAACATGTATATGAAAAAAATTATATAGGAAAGAAATTGAACGAGCACGAGAGTGCAAGTTGGAAGGGGGAGCAAAAGAGAGGGCCGGGCTTCTTAAACTAATGAGATATTGATCTGGGAGATACACACCTCCTTCAGGGCTTCCGGCTGACACTCAGATAAATGGGCAGTCATTCATTACCCAGAGAGAAAGATATAACGCTCATGCATAAAGAGAGAGCAAGTTGTGGATGGCACTAGAAGGAGGGGGACCACAAAAACAAAAACATGCATGTGAGTAGAGTTTAGATGAATATATTTTTAAGGGTCGGACAACAGCGCAGAGGTGGAATGGATTCAGAGGAATGGTTATAACTATGGTGGAAGCTCTAATGGAGATCCTGCAGTCACATAATGCAGCCACAGAATCATACTCGGATTATTTATGGAATGTGTGTGCGCATGTAACTAGTGTGTAGAGTACCCAAACATTGTACTCAAGTAAGAGTACCGTTACTTTAGAATAATATGACTATAGTAAAAGTAAAATGCCCGTCTATCCATTTTCTACCGCTTATTCCCTTCGGGGTTGCAGGGGGCTCTGGAGCCTATGTCAGCTACAATCGGGCGTAAGGCGGGGTACACCCTGGACAAGTCGCCACCCCATCACAGGGCCAACACAGATAGATAGACAACATTCGCACTCACATTCACACACTAGGGCCAATTTAGTGTTGCCAATCAACCTGTCCCCAGGTGCATGTCTTTGGAGGTGGGAGGAAGCCGGAGGGAACCCACGCAGTCACGGGGAGAACATGCAAACTCCACACAGAAAGATCCCGAGCGCAGGATCGAACCCAGGACCTTCGTATTGTGAGGCAGACGCACTAACTCCTGTGCCACCGTGCTGCCCAAAAGCAAAATGTAGTTATCAAAATTATTACTTGAGTAGTAGTAAGTATTCCCTTAAAAAAACTGATTAAGTATTGAGTAAGTTTTTATTTAATTAGTAGCTATTTTTTAATGGTTCTTGGACTACAATTGTAATTGATGTGAGTGTGCTTGTGTAAAACACAACATTTGTACACAATTTATTGTTTTCTTTAGTTGGAAGTAGAATTCTTGTAGGCTGAAATGTGAACATGTCTACTGACACAGATGACAGCCCATGATGTAATTGTTCTTTTTAGTAGTTTGAAAGTAGTCATCGAAGATTTATGCTGCCCTGTCTGACGTCATGTCACTTTTACAGTCAGTACGTTTTAATGCACAAAATTATTCTGATTTGTCAAACAATTCAGCTTCTTCTATTTCCACACATACATGTGAAGTTCTGGTTTCAATGCTCTTATCTAATGTGACTAATGGCCATACGCAGAGTGCTTCTCATACTCTAGGGGGGTGATTGTGGACATTTCAGCGTGTTTAGCTATGTGGTAACGTAAATACAGTAGAAGGAGAGAATGCTACATGCTAATAAGCGAGCCCTAGTAACTTTCAAGTTTCGGATGTAACGGATAACTAAAATTTTTCCACTGCTATTTAGTGTTGTTGGTAATGTTTTAATGTGTTTAAATGACACTTGCGATTATTAGGATCATCAGAGACATACAAAAAGATCGCTATTTTAGTCAACTGTTTTAGGAGGTTTCTGCTTACCAGTTGTCTCAAACAGCTCAAACTGCTGGCGTCATGTCACACAATTAAATTGTCTTCTTTGGGAACATTCAGACACTTTTTATCATACTTGTTATTCTGAGCCAGGTAGAATGCCAGACTTTGTTTGATTGGTAGAATGGAGTCAAGTGTCACTAAATCTTACGTTGAATTGGCGAAACAGAGTTATCTGACGTTGCCTCCCTGAAAAAGGCTCACTGACAAATGAATTTGTCTTTGTAAGCCTTAATCAATAGATTATAAATAATTATGATATAAATACATGTAACAATCTCAATATAATGGAGTAAAAGTAGCGTTTCTTTTTCGCAAAAATACTCAAGTAAAAGTAAAAAGTATGTTACATTAAACTACTCTGACTAGTACATGGATCTATTTAAACCATGGGTCCCCAAACTTTTTGACTTGGGGGCAGCATTGGGTTAAAAAATGTGGCCGGGGGTCGGGCTGTATATTATATGTGTACACTGTAAATATATATGTATATATATATATATATATATATATATATATATATATATATATATATATATATATATATATATATATATATTAGGTCAGGAAAAAAACAGAGGCGATATCATCCCTACAAGCCAAGGAAACAGGCTTGTAGGGATGATATCGCCTATGTAGTTTTTCCTGACCTAACGTATATTCCGCTCTACCCCGGTATTGAGCACTGTATAACGGATAAACCACAGAAACCTCGACTATATATATATCTATTCCTCGCGCACCAATTGACTGACAGAGCGCGCATTTTTAAACCATATGATGTGCCTGAGTGGCTAGGAGACACCGAGAGTAACAAGCGGTAGAAAATGGATTAGAAAGGACAGATAAAAAAATATATATATATATATATATATATTTTTTTTTTTTACTTGGGACTTCCCGCGGGCCGGATTTTGGATGCTGGCGGGCCATATCCGGCCCGCGGGCCGTAGTTTGGGGACAACTGATTCAAACCTACCTCAAGTAAATGTAACAGAGTAAATGTAGCGCGTTACTACCCACTTCTGCTAGTGTGATTACCTCAATCCCCACTCAAGATAACAATGAGGTGGGTCAAGCCCAACTGTGCTTAAGTGTTCATCCTGTACATGTGATAAAAGACTTGAAATATTCAGCAGTCAAAGCACAAGAATGCTCGCTCATGCAAAAGTAAATGCACAATAGAGATGTGTTTTACAATGAATTCATTGTTAAATCATTAAATCGTTGTTCCTCTTTGCCTCTTGGTTTTATGAATAAGTGTATCAAGAAAGTAAAGAGAAGCCAACAAAATACATGTGCAGTTAATCCTCTTTTGAACTGTGGTCTTTTAAGGTGTAATGTGCAATAATATGCTGATGCCTGCAATAGAATGCGAATAAAACATGCCATGGTTTGAACTCGGGAGTTTTGTGCAATGTTACAGACCTATTTTTATTTGCTAATTTTTCAACTTCGGGGGTGTTCAACTTTAAAGGTTCCAGTGTACCTAATTGAACATTGCAAAGATAAACTGTTACAATAGAGAGATGGTGACATTTCAAGCATGAAATTCAAATGCTTTTTTGTGGGTGTTTTATGTTCAACAACAACACTGATTTATGACTTCAAAAGTTCACTCTAAGAAAAAAAAAATCTAACTTTTTGGAAAGCAGCAGTTGCTCCTTGGTAGTCTCCCTCCTGTATTTATCATTGCTTATATCAGTGCATGTGCTGTGTGCACAGTGTTGTCAGCACATGGGGCCACAAAAAGGATACTTAATGTACAGCAATCTTCAAAGGATAAGGCCAGACATAAAAGTCCAGTGTGTTCGAAGTTCAGTGATTTCAGGGGCTCGGTTGGAGAGGCTGAGTTGCTTTGTGAGTTTCAAGGTTTATTTTGAGAATGAGGATGTGTTTCCTGCCTTTGATGCCTTAAATTCTGTATTTTGTTCCTTCTATTGGACATAGGTGAACATTGTTATTGAAGACTAAACAAAAGCAGCACGGTGGCACAGGGGTTAGTGGATGAATGGATGGAAAACTAAACAAAAAATTCACAAGCATACTTAAAGTAGCAAGGGAAGAATAAAACACAGGCCCAAGACGTCCAAGCAACCACCATTAAATGAAAATGATGTGCCACAAATGTGTGTCTTCTGACTCTTAGCCAAAGGAATGTATCTAGTGTGTTAGATTCTACCCACATTCTTTAAATGAACCGTCAGAAGACAGGTCATAGATTAAAATTACAGCGTTTGTCTCAGTCAACCATCAGCTACTGTACCTATTGCCGAGAGGATTGAGCCCCGATCAAAAAGTATGTGTCCTTTTTATAGTCCATGGAAAAAATTTCAATTTGGCCCAGACAAACACGAAGGTTTTACCGAAGGTAGAGACTAGTCCAAGGAATATAGTCCAGGTGACTTGACAGGACAAGGCAATCAGGAGGCCCCTTCGTGGTGCTATTGGTTGATAAGAGAAGATTGTGTACCTAATTAAAACTAAAGGATGTGTGATAATTATATTAATATTAGTTTTAAGTTTACGAGACACATAGAGTTAACATCCTTACAGTCCTATGCAGTGAATATGAATAGCCATAACAGTTCCAAAAAGGAGTATATTGAGAAGCACAGATTAAGTTTGTTCTCCAGACATAGTAAAGGTCAAAGAGGAAGTCTGAGACATGAACCTATATTCAGTGTATTTAAGTATATATTTGCTACAATATTCTAACAAATAAATGTAATTAAATGAAAGGTAGAGCAAAAAGGGTATATATTTTAAAATAGTCTAACAGCCTCCGAGGCAGAGGGCTTAGATCAGTGGTCCCCAAACTACGGCCCGTGGGCCGGGATCGGACCGCCAGCGAACAAAATGCGGCCTGCGGGAAGTCCCAAATAAAAAATAAAAATTAAAAAAAGTATTATTATTTTTTAAAAATCTGTCCTTCCTAATCTATTCTCTACCGAATGTTACTCTCGGTGTCTCCTAGCCGCTCAGGCAAATCATATGGTCTAAAAATGCATTTTTTCATTGATAACGTGACATCAAGTGCGCATTCTTTCAGTCAATTAGGGCGCGAGAAATATATATATATAGCCCGGCCCCCAGCCAAATTGTTTTAACCCAATGCGGCCCCCGAGTCAAAAAGTTGGGGGACCCCTGCCTTAGATGGTAGCACGGCAGGCCAGAAACTTGAGGGTTCCTGCTTGTTGAGGGTTTCGACATTCGAGTCACCGCTGTTGTGTCTTTGGCCAAGACACTTCACTTTGCTCCCAGTGCTACGCTGGTATAAATGCAGCTTAAATGTACGTTACATAATGGGTTTCTCAATGTAAAGCGCTTTGTGACACTAGGGAAAAAGCGCTATTTAAATCTACTTCACTTCAATTCACAAACTTCAGATGGCCCTATACACGTGCCTTCCACCCCAATTGGACAATGTGGGTATAAATGTAGGAAATAAATTCAGTACAGCAACGTGTGTTATTAATGGGGACTGTGTTTTTTTTTCTTTCCTTGGTGCCTTTGGATTTTTGGAGATTGTATGGAAGCTCTTCTCACTACATTTTTTATACTGGCTGGTCCAACTCTTGCTGGGTGGGTATCAAATACCGATTTCAATTAGCTAAATACAAACTTACCCTTCTGAGACTGTGAGTGTACATACAATCAATCAATCAATCACAGTTCATTTGTACAGCCCTTAATCACAAGTGCCTCAAAGGGCTTTACAAACCACAATGGCATCCCCGGATCTGAACCCACATGATAAAACAGATGTACATGTTTGCCTTTCAGCTGCATTAAAGCAGTTTTTTTAAACTGCAACCCATTGGCCACATTCATGGGTGTCATTAGAAAGACCACAGTCTGTTGATTCAGAAACTATTAGAATACATTAGATTTCAAACTAGAGTTGTCAATCCTATTGCTGGATTAGGAAGATGAACAGGCCATGAAGGGCACACAGGCCATAGTTGGCCAAGGTCTGACCTAAAGCATTGGAATGTTGGCTACGATTTCATACACACACAAAGTAGCAGAGTCAAATTGACTGTAATGTGGTCCCTCCTTACAGATTCTTCATGAAAACCAACACAATAATTCTATAAATTAAACACAAAAGAAGTGATGGGGAACTCAAAAGGATGCTTAGTATTAGCATGGGCCAACAAAGGCCAGTAATGGGAGGGGAAATTGTATCCATGTGGAATGGCCTTGTGTGGGTACGCCCTAACTGGAGTATCATGAATTTGGCTCTTAGGGAACCCTTTTTAAATTGAAACGGTGAAGCTCTGTCCCGTTTCAGCCTTTTATCCCCACGCAAACAGCGTCTATGGTGGTCTGAAATGAAAGGTTTTGACAACTGTCTCAAGAGTGGGAAGGTCTGAAAACTCTGGCATTGTCGTTTCCATGGGGCGAAGGAAGTCAGAGTACCTGAGAATGATGACGTTGCGGCCACCTTCCCGCTCTGGAGAAGACACGCTCAACAGCTGTCAACAAAATCTAGTCATTATCTATCAACTAGACATGCAGTACAGACACATACACAATAATAACAACAAGCACGTAATATTATTTTAAATACAACAGTGTCAAGCTCGGCTCACCATAGGTACAAGTGCTTGTTCGTCTCCTTTACTGTACACTACTGCTGTTTTATTGTTATATTCTGTACTTTTATGTACTAGTGAGGTTTAATATTGTAACTTTTGTTAAAAGTTTGGAATGAGAATGGGACTATATTGGTTATTTATGTGGGTGTACGTGTGTGTGTGAGTGTGTGTGTGTGTGTGTGTGTTCTTGTATTTCTACCCTTCTTGAGACATCAACAAGGAACTGTACCTTCCATATGAGGACCAACATCATGGTCCAATTACGGAAAACCATTACATCTAATAGAGAATGTCTCATTTGCACCCCTGGTAGTGAAATCTCTCAAAATGAGGGTGGTCCCAAAAAGGAGGGATTTTTCAAATTGACTGTGTGTCAGTTTTAAAAGTGCTCCCCCTTTGGCCAACATATGAAATAACAAGTGCGCGTAAGACATTGAAATACGCCCAAAATTAATACAAAATAAATAAATAAATATGTATATAGAGACATATTGTAGTAACTTGAAGTAAATAATGAAGATTAAAAAACAATTACAAACAAAAAATACAAATAAAGAATAATTAACCAAAAGCTTACCTATTTTATATTTGCATAGTATGTATGTATTATTAATGTTGTAAATACAAATATTTATATATCTAGAAAGAGTGGTCATAAAGAGGTAGACATTTAGGCATTTTTCGGAGGTCTCAAGAAGGTAACAATACAAAAATGTGTATATGTGTGCGTGTGTGTGCGTGTGTGTGTGTGTGTGTGTGTGTGTGTGTGTGTGTGTGTGTGTGTGTGTGTGTGTGTGTGTGTGTGTGTGTGTGTGTGTGTGTGTGTGTGTGTGTGCGTGCGTGCATGCGTGCATGCTTACGTGCGTGTGTTTGGTGTGAACAATGATAACTATTTATCTACTTGCTTTTATTGGACAATATTCACTTTTTAAAATAGTGCACATACAGTATCAAACAATAAAATACTACATACTCAAATCTATACAAACAATATCCAACATCCTCTTGTTTATTTTCCCAGTTGCGGGCACCTCAAACGATCCTTCGAACACAATTGTTTCATTCAAATTAACAAAGTCAACAATTTAGAGTGTTTCATCATCTCATTGCAAAACTATGTTAGGAAATATAAACAACACACCAACACAAAGATCATGCATCATAATTTAACACAGGGGTGTCAAAGTCAAGGCCCAGCGGGGCAGATCTATGGCATTGGCGTTGTTAGGCCTATTTTAGGGGGGCTCAAGCCCTCTAAAATATTCTTAAGCCCCCCTAAATAATTTGGTATTATATTTTATTTAATTTTTTTTAATTTTTTTTTTTTTTACAAATACATGCCGACATATTCATTATAAAGTTGCCCGAATATGAGTTTAAATAAATAATCATAAAACCTGTCATTATTCACTCAGTTTCTCCTCACTTCATAGCGTAAGGTAGAGAGCCCCTTTAGTGCGTCGGTATCCAATCCATTCCACTTGTTCATATAGAAAATGCCCACATCACTCAAAATCCAGTCTGCATTTTCTCTGCAACCTTACTTGCGGTCCTTGGACTTGTTCTTATAGAAAATGCCCACATCACTCAAAATCCAGTCCGCATTTTCTCTGCGACCTTGCTTGCGGTCCTGCAGGTGTACGAAGCACATTAGCACACAGCACTGCAGAACAAGAACGTGAACGGATGCAAAATGGACATAAGCAACTTTTTCAAGAAATCAAGTATTCATCACTGCTTGTAGTAAAATGTATTAGCTCCACTTTATACCAGGTCTGTGTTTGACAAAAAGTTACATTCCCGCTCTAAAACAATGCTGCTACTTCGTTAGCTAGTTAGCCTGAAATGCATCATGAAAGTCCTGGTTATTTATAAAGTTAAATGTGTACTTTTTTTTACCATTTGCTATCTTTGGGGTTACTTCCTTCTGGAGCATCAGCTGTGTTTCTCACTTTCTGAGCTCATTCACGTATGACTATCATCAGTAGATAATAATAATAATCAATTCACAACCCCTATTGACCTGTAGGAGTCAGGGCAGAGGAGCACAGAAAGTAAGAGGGGAGATGCCTCTACTGGGGCGGCGGCGGCATGGCGAAGTTGGTAGAGTGGCCGTGCCAGCAATCGGAGGGTTGCTGGTTACTGGGGTTCAATCCCCACCTTCTACCATCCTAGTCACGTCCGTTGTGTCCTTGGGCAAGACACTTCACCCTTGCTCCTGATGGGTGCTGGTAGCGCCTTGCATGGCAGCTCCCTCCATCAGTGTGTGAATGTGTGTGTGAATGGGTGAATGTGGAAATACTGTCAAAGCGCTTTGAGTACCTTGAAGGTAGAAAAGCGCTATACAAGTATAACCCATTTATCATTTATCATTTATCATTTATTTACTGGAAAGGTGAGTAGGATAATAATGATACATATAAATAAATATTAAAACATTTGTTTTTAAATGGCTTATCGATAAGCCATTTGTTGTATTTATTTCTGGGTGTATCATGCTGACTATTGGTCCTCCTAATTGTCAATCATTCTGGGGATGTTACGTTAAGTTAAAAAGGTTAAGTTAAAGTACCAATGTTTGTCACACACACACTAGGTGTGGTGAAATTTGTCCTCTGCATTTGACCCATCCCCTTGTTCACCCCCTGGGAGGTGAGGGGAGCAGTGGGCAGCAGCGCTGCCGCGCCCGGGAATAATTTTTGGTGATTTAACCCCCAATTCCAACCCTTGATGCTGAGTGCCAAGCAGGGAGGTCATGGGTTCCATTTTTATAGTCTTCGGTATGACTCGGCCGGGGTTTTGAACTCACAACCTACCGATCTCAGGGCGGACACTCTAACCACTAGGCCACTGAGTAGGTCGTAGTACGTAAGGACATATATATATATATATATATATATATATATATATATATATATATATATATATATATATATATATATATATATATATATATATATATATATAATACAATCTATTATATGAATAAATTATATATATATATATATATATATATATATATATATATATATATATATATATATATATATATATATATATATATATATATATATATATATATATATATATTATTTATTCATATAATAGATTGTATTTGTAATCTACTTTACATTTGATTCCAAATCTCAAAGTGCTACAGAATTACAACCATTGGCGTTGTTAGGCCTATTTTGGCGTTGCAATATATTAAATAAATAAAAAATGGCTTATCGATAACCCATTTGTTTTATTTGATATATATATATATATATATATATATATATATATATATATATATATATATATATATATATATATATATATATATATATATATATATATATATATATATATATATATATATATATATATGTCCTTACGTAACATCACCAGAATGATTGACAATTAGGAGGACCAATTGTCAACATAATCCACAACATCCTCTAGTATACCTTTAAGTCTTTCATATATATATATATATATATATATATATATATATATATATATATATATATATATATATATATATATATATATATATATATATATATATATATATATATATATATATATATATATATATATATACATACCCTGGGAGAATTTATGATTTGTTGGTCATTTTTCAGAGAATATGAATGATAACACAAAACCCTTTCTTCCATTCATGCTTAATGGTTGTGTGAAGCTATTTATTGGCAAACAACTGTGTTTACTCTTTTTAAATCAAAATGACAAAATAAAGTACCCAAATGACCCATTTTGATTTGAATTGACTTTAAGTTTTCGAGAGAAAGTGTAGAATGAGGAGAGTTTCAATGGATGCATAATATTCAGGACTCCCAGTTAACATTCTCTTGATATCACAGTTTTATAATTAATTGTGACAGGTAGACGTAATTCCACCTCGTCATCTGTCTAAACAAAAGAGTCACTTTCGTCACCATGACTTTTTGTTGTTTTGCTATGATGTCTGACCGGAGAATAGAACTTCATACGGGTGCCGAGCTTTGGTGGTTCCATCGGCTTTGTTTGCTTACAGCGCCACTTATGGCGAGGCCGAGTATTACATCATTCTCACCCAGGAAACGTTTCCACCTGTATGTGACTCACAACTGATAGAACACTGTGGGGATGTCTTTATTTTTTTTACCCAAAACAAAAACAAAACCCAAACGTTGCTGTGGGGACATGCCCTTAATGCACGTTCACACGTCTGTCTTAATGGCCAGCCTATTGAGTGTGCACTGATTGTTTTAACTGGTCAGAGAGAGCCATTGACTCACCAGGGCTGTCGAAGAATGGGCCTTGTGGGATAACAACAGCCAAAGATAAGTGTCCTCTCCAGAGACCAAGCGGGCAATCAAAAAAGGCTAAACAGATGTTGAGTGGGAGAAGAAGCCAAGTACGGTTGTGAGGGTCTTGCAGGCGAAAACGGGAGTGATAATCAATAAGCAGAAATGACCGGAGCTGAAAGCAAGAACTGTGAGGTCTCTCTAATTGCTTTGGCTAACATTGTTTTAAAGTACAATATTAAAATGTAGTCCCGCTGAGGATTAAAACACATACGTTTGAATTAAGTCATTACACTAAACACAAAGATTTATGACCCTAACTCTGAAAATTTTGTGGCGTGTCTGTACACTGCATTATAGCATACTGTATTATTGCTGTCAAGCTATTAAAATGTTTGATCAATTAAATAACTACGGTGTGAATTGATTTAGAATAATCTTGATTAAATATCATTCTTAGGTAATTTATATCAATTATGATTCATTTTGCAATAGCAAAGAGACTTGTGAAGGACATATATTGAAGTATTATGTTCATGTTAAAAGGGATCCGTGATGATTTTGGTCTACATTTCAAACATTTATTGTGGTCCAGATAATATTTATTGGATATGATTTTGTGTAAATGTTGTCCACAGTTACATTTATAACTTTCTGTCTATGTCTGCAAGCTGTTCCGTTTGTGGAGTCGTTTACAGATTGCAAATTAAACCACACCCCACACTCTCCAAAAGTATCATGATTTATCTTTTGAAAATGTGGGGCGGTATAGCTCGGTTGGTAGAGCGGCCGTGCCAGCAACTTGAGGGTTGCAGGTTCGATCCCCGCTTCCGCCATCCTAGTCACTGCCGTTGTGTCCTTGGGCAAGACACTTTACCCACCTGCTCCCAGTGCCACCCACACTGGTTTGAATGTAACTTAGATATTGGGTTTCACTATGTAAAGCGCTTTGAGTCACTTGAGAAAAAGCGCTATATAAATGTAATTCACTTTACCCCGTTTAAATGTAAATCTTGGACACGAACGTCACACCATTTTTTTTTACCAGCCAAGGTTGAATGAACGGTCACAACATTAGGTACACCTGCACACGCTATGATCAATACAGAGCTACATAAAAAAGTTGCTTTTAGCAGAATGATACCCGAGCGCGGCCACCGCTGCCGCTCAGTGCTCCCCTCACCTCCCAGGGGGTGAACATGGGGATGGGTCAAATGCAGAGGATCATTTCACCACACCTAATGTGTGTTTGACTATCGTTGGGACTTTAACTTTAACATCAGTGTTACTGTGCGCATGCCAAGATTAGATGAAAATAATACTTTAGTCTACCTTATCTTGTGTTTCCTCAAACTCAGCTGCTTTCCCCTGCTGGCAGACAGCGTTACATAATGTCCAATTAAGTACGTCCACCTCACTGTGACGTCACAACTACACAGGCGGAATACACAGCGTTCAAAGGCATCCAAAACTGCAGGCAATCTCACTTTATTATCTAATTTTCTTTGCATTGTTCAACATGAGCATTTTAAAAATTGTAACAACATTTATAAGTCAAAAAAATTAAAAATCATCATTGTCCCCTTTAACAAAAAGGTTTTTCAGTTTTTCAAAAAAATGATCCACATTAGTGTGGACCTGTTAATGTTTTTGTGTGAAATGCATCAGTAAAAATAAACCTCCATCCTGCAGTGTTCATTATACTTAATTGACAGTTTTGTCATTGACCTTGTTGTACTCAGATTTCCCACTGAGAGAACCAATGTGCTGTTTAGCATTTTCTATATTGAATTGTTTGGTTCTACTACTCGGACCAAATGTTCCAAATACGCTGCTAAACACGCTTTTGTCATTATGTTAATTGTGTTAAAACGTTTAATTAGAGATTATTGATGATGATGATGATGATGGATTAATTTCCTGAATGGGATTCATTTTGAGTGAATGCCCTGGCTGACATAACTGAAACTACCCATTGCTTGCACATCTACTTGTGACTTACACATGAGCAGAATAGGTGATAATTGTCACAAACACAATTCAAACAATTCCAACAGCCATTCTACATCCAATCAGCATTTCGGTTCAGCTTCAGCATTGGGGCATTCACACGCAATTCCTACTTGAATTGCAAATTCTTGTTGATGTTCCTATTCCTACATGACACCATTGAGAAAAAAAATCAGTCTAAGCCTTGGCCCAGGGACTTGGTCCAAACTGAGGCCAAGGGGTGAAAAAAAACTCATAGCCATAGCACACATGAGCATTTGTGTAAGAGGGAAACATCAAACATCAAAAAACACAAAGGACATTAAAGACATTAAAAGTGCAGAGCTGATGCAACTAGCCACTTCTACACACAGCCACAAAAGTTTAACAACAACAAGAAACAACATAATACACTGTGGTGGCCTCTGCGGTGTTCCACGCCATCATCTGCTGGGGTGGGGAGAGCATGGCCAGAGACAGGAGCAGACCCAACAAAGCAACCAAGAGAACCGACTCCAACCTCGGCCGCCCACCAACTCTCGGCCAATGTCCAGTCCGCATGGATGAGCGAGGATACATCCAAGGAGACCGAGGTCTCCGATACCCGCTCATTCAGCCAAGACACTGTGAAGTCCGTCCGTCTTGTTTCGCAATATTATGCAATACCAACTTTTCTTAACTTCTGGTACATGCTGATGTGTATTCGGGATCTGCCTAAGTCCTGAAAATTTGCGCGCATCCGCCATTGTAGTCTGTGCCGACACCGTAGTCGATAAGCTCCTTGTTTTTCTCTATTCTCTTGTTTGTCGCACAGTTCTAACTTATATCTGTCAGTAGACTTGCTATGGAAGCGCTAAAAACTACCGGTTTAGTGGATTTACATAATTCACCCAAAGAACTTTAGCTATTAGAGAGTTCTGGTCGGACAATTTTTCAAGGAACACATTTCTGTTGTTGTTGTTAAAGTCTGAATGTCATTAAAACAGTTAGCTCCATCTTTTGACACTTTTTCCACTCCCGTCCTTGCACGCTACACCGGTACAACAAAGATGACGGGGAGAGGACACTGTCGAAGTGGAGCCACGTAAATAAGACCCCCCACAAAACAGCGCATCCTGAAGTGAATGTCAGAAAGCGACTTAAAGATGGTCTGTAAAACATAATCTATGCAACATGTTGACCAAAGAATCACCATTACATGTTGTGTAGACCACAAGAAAGTGTTTTAAATTCAGAAAAAAATCATAATATGACCCCTTAAATGCGCCTTAAAATCCGGTGCACCTTTTGTATGAAAACAGACCTAAATAAACCCTCTCATCGGCCATGCGTTTTATAATTCGGTGCGCCCTATGATCCGAAGAATATGGTACTCCCCACCACGTTCACCCCTTTCTGTCAAATTTTCGGAACTGTGTATTCTCACTAATGCGTTCGCTATCATTTCTGCCTTTTCCATGTCAGACACTGCTTTTACATCTTGCTCTTTGATCACTGGGTTGTGTGTATCTCTTCTAATACCTCTCATGCGCTTTATCATTCTCCACACCACTCCTACCGGAGTAGTCCTACCAATTTTATTGCAAAAATTGTTCCAACTATTTCTTACGCTCCCCGCACCACATTTCTAACCCTAGCTTGAGCCTTCTTATATTCAATCAGACTAGGGATGATGTTTGATAAGAAATTATCGAGTTCGAGCCTATTATCGAATCCTCTTATCGAACCGATTCCTTATCGATTCTCTTATCGAGTCCAGATAGGTTGTTGTATATGGAAAAAAACACACAATATTTGATTTAACAAAAGCTCACTTTTATTATATAAGAAAAAAATAAAATCTAATAAATAAATACATATTGACTGTTACCCCCCTAAAAAAATAAAATAAAATAAATAAATATTGACTGTTGTTACCCAAAGTATATTAAGTGGGATTTTTCAGAAAAACAAATATATACAGTAACACAAAAACAACCTGTCTCTGTGATCACTATAGGTGTATAAATAATAATATGGTGTTAAATAAAATCAGTCCCTTCGGCACAAAACTGAAAATAATACAGCTCTCCAAAAAGTGCACTTCTGCTGTTATTTGACATAACTGTTTGTTATGATGCTTTGACATTTTCGCACTATATTTCTTTATTGAAAGAAAATTCTATGAAGAGAAAAGTTGTTTGCAAATGTGGTTACAATGCTAAAAAATGAAACGTTAAAGCTAAAAAAAGAAATACACTTTATTGAGTTAACATTATTTCTTTATAGGGGGAAAAATGTGATGTTATGAGCCAGGGAATATAACAACTACAGTACCCAGCATGCAACGGGAGTGACCAGCATGCGCGGTAGCCCCGAAAAGTGTTGTTGCATGTTGCCACCCGGCAGCTAAGAATGAGGTTATGAGCACGCTGTGAAAGTAAACGTCAAGAACTCAGCCAACACGCCTCGTCTGCATTATTTATAATTAGACAGACAAAACATATACAGTGTGATTTTGTTTTGTTTACAAGGAAAGAAAAACAAAAGTTAAAAAAGGGAGATGTCATATATGTTGTATATATATATGTATGTGCTGCGGTTGCTTTAAGAACGTTGCGACAGCTGCCGTAAAGGAGGTGCGTTGCTAGCCTGGTTGCTATGTTTCCGGTTGGTCGTAAAAGTGTTCGTCATGTGTTTGTACCCTGCTCAAATCTCTCAGTAAAGTTATTAATTGGATTATACCTTTTGTTTTGAACTTTATTACACCTTGGAGATCTTTTTCCTGTCCATTGTTTTCCTACTTTCGCTATCTGCGCCTAATGAATGAGCTACGTGACGTCATTTCTTGTGATGTTACACGGAGCATTTCTGGTCGGGACTCGTTTCGTTCCCAGGGATTCGAATAAAGAACCAACTCTTTTTCTTTACTATAGTGGTCTCGATAACGGGTACTGGTTCTCAAAAAGGGATTTGAGTCTGAGGACTCGGTTCTTTTCTTATCAAACAACCGGGAAAACCGGTTTCGAGTATCATCCCTAGTAAAAAAGCAGGATTCTGCCACGACACCAAACTGTAAAATGTATTAACTTTAGTTATGCTGGATGATACTGTACCTGATGGATATATGGCTTTAGACTAAATTCAATGCAAGCTAATACAATACAAAAAGCTCAGAAAAAATAGAACATTCTAATGTTTTATCCTGGAAATTGAGGAACTCATCAATAGTGTGTTTAAAACATTTACATTACAAAAAAGTGGTTGGCAAAAGTTTTGCTTCACAGAGGATCTGTTATCTGCTTCCAATTAGATGTATTGTACATGTCATCTCACAAAGCGTGATACAGCGTGGATATGGTAGAACAAAATCCTTCTCCATTCATACAAAACTATTAATTGAAAATGAAACTAAAATACATACATAGCGAATGAAATACTGTTTCAAACAGGTAGAAAAAAATGTAACCAATCCAAGCTGTCTGAAGAGGTTCTACATCACCAGAACAATAGCTTTGCCTTACTGAAAGCCAGTATGAAATATAACCCTATTCGCCCAGTTAGGACCATGTGGGGTTGTGATAAATCGCTCTCAGAGTAGCTCGACGCACACAAAAAGAAAACATTCATAACCAAGACCAAGGCACAGGAACCAGCTCTGTGTATAGCTCTTTCTGCATTATAAAGAAAAGTAAGAGTTCTCGTTGTGAATCGTGTTTTTTATCAACATATTTTGTCAAGTAGTTTTCTTTAAGTTATGCACCTTAAATTCCGGACTATAAGGTGCTACTTTGTTCCTACACTTTGAACCCAACAGCTTATAAAACAGTGTGGTTAATAAATCAAATAGTTAAAAAAAAAAAAGTATAGAGACTGACAAAGTTTGGTATTATTGGTACTATGGCGCCATCTTTTGGATGAGTTTGCTCACAGTAAGTGCTGCTGTCGCCTTCTGTTTAGAGCAGGGGTGTCAAACTCATTTTAGATCGGGGGCCACATGGAGGAAAATCTACTCCCAAGTGGGCCGGACTGGTAAAATCACGGCACGATAACTTAAAAATAAAGACAACTTCAGATTGTTTTCTTTTTTTTTTTAAATAGAACAAGCACATTCTGAAAATGTACAAATCATAATGTTGTTGGGGGTTTTTTTACACTTACATGTTGTGGTTAACAGTATTCTATCTTTATTTGTCATTATTTATACTTTCTGAATAAATTATGTGATAATATTCATCAGTCAAATCATTGGTGTTGATTTTCAATCCATCAAGATAAAAAAAAATAATATCAAAATCATGTTATTCATGTAGTTTGATCATTTTCCTGGACTGGTGCACTCACATCATGTGGTTACTTTTTTTTTTTTTTACATATGTAGCATCATCCCCAATGATACAAAGAATTGCTATTGCGACATCTAGTGGACACATTTAGAACGGCGGTTTCTTTCATTCCAAAATTTCGGCTCATTTTTATATTTAGCAAACTTATCCCGCGGGCCGGATAAAACCTGTTCGGGGGCCTGATCCGGCCCACGGGCCGTACGTTTGACACCCCTGGTTTAGAGCTTTCAATAGAGGTACAAGTGTCGTTCAGTCTTATAATAATCCATAGCGTTTTTCATTCATCACTTCAGGCAATATTTGTAAGTTCTACAGTATAACTAAAACTATTCAGATGTACTAAACCATTTAATGTTTAAAGGCCTACTGAAACCCACTACTACCAACCACGCTGTCTGATAGTTTATACATCAATGATGAATTCTTAACATTGCAACACATGCCAATACGGCCGTGTTAGATTAGTAAAGTGTAATTTTAAATTTCCCGCAAAATATTCTGCTGAAAACGTCTCGGTGACGTCACGGATTGTGCGGTAATGAACAATGAAGACAGCAAAGAAGAAAGCTGTAGGTGGGATCGGTGTATTAGCGGATGGCTGCAGCAACACAACCAGGAGGACTTTGAGATGGATAGCAGACGCGCTACCGTGAGTACGCAGCTTTGGCTTCCAAACATTTGATAGCTTGCCCGTACGTGCGTGCCGCTATGTGCATGTCACGTACGTAACTTTGGGGAAATATATGTGCTGTATGAACTTTGCGGAGGTGAACGCTACTTTGGGCTGTGGGATTGAGTGTGTTGTGCGGGTGTTTGAGTTGTATTGGTGGGTTATATGGACGGGAGGGGGGAGGTGTTTGTTATGCGGATTAATTTGTGGCATATTAAATATAAGCCTGGTTGTGTTGTGGCTAATAGAGTATATATATGTCTTGTGTTTATTTACTGTTTTAGTCATTCCCAGCTGAATATCAGGTCCCACCCGCCTCTCACAGCATCTTCCCTATCTGAATCGCTTCCACTGCCCTCTAATCCTTCACTCATCTTTACTTTCCTCATCCACAAATCTTTCATTCTCGCTCAAATTAATGGGGAAATCGTCGCTTTCTCGGTCCGAATCGCTCTCGCTGCTGGTGGCCATAATTGTAAACAATGTGCAGATGTGAGGAGCTCCACAACCTGTGACGTCACGCTACTTCCGGTACAGGCAAGGCTTTTTTTTCAGCGACCAAAAGTTGTGAACTTTATCGTCGATGTTCTTTACTAAATCCTTTCAGCAAAAATATGGCAATAACGCGAAATGATCAAGTATGACACATAGAATGGACCTGCTATCCCCGTTTAAATAAGAAAATTTAATTTCAGTAGGCCTTTAATGTCTGTAGGAGTGTTTTTATGCATATTTGTACGTGCTATCGTAATGTAATCGCGAGCGTTGGTAGCATTAGCTACTATGCTAACACCTTTACGAGTTTCTGTGTTAGTATTATTAACTTACAACGGCATTCTTTTTGTATTGTTTCAGTTTCCCAAATTCCTCAGTAAATTCACCAAGACGTCACCGTGGAGTTATTGAGTCTGTTTAGAAGATCTAGCTTCCGCAGCCCGAGCATGACGATGACTTCTGTTTTGTTTGATCAGCCCTGTTACTGCCGTATGAAAGGCACCGTTTGGAAACAATTATGGTACACTATGTAAATAAACATTTAAAAAATATTTCTGTGAAAATAAATCATTTTGCAACATATACATTTGCGGCTTATAGTTCAATGCAGCGAATTTATGGGAAAAATATATATATTCTAAAAGCTAGCGGGTGCAGCTTACATACCGGTGCGCTTTATTGTCTGGAAAATACGGTAAATCATTTGGATGAAATGGGCCAGCAGTTAACTAATAAGGAGGATGACGTGGTGACGACGTATTGTGCAGTTATAATTATATGCTTTTACTTGTAATTGTATTGAGCTTGTGAACCCCAGGAAGACTCGTGAGTTGTTGTGGCAACCAGCTAATGGGGATCCTTAATAAAAATCAAAAATCAAATCAAATGAGTCAACAAATATTTAGAATTATACATTTGGTCTTACTAAAGTGCCTACAAAGGCCAGAGTATGTCTTCGAGCTGCTGTCCAAGAAAAATTGGAGTTTCAATAAACTGAAAAAAAAAAACATAAATTGTTTAGAGTTTGGAGTTATGGAATAAAAAACTAAATGAGGCCATACATTTAGATACTGTATGTATCTGTATGTATGCATCTTTGCACAATCAATGTTAAATAAAGATTGTCAATAAAAGTTGCAACCTGACTGGACAGCCTTTGTAATGATTATATGAAAAAGTTCCAACAACCCAAAACAATAATACTGTCTCCGAAGATGTATTTATTTAAAATAGGAATGTGTCGATCGATCCGCCACCGATCGGTATTGGACGATTTTTATGAAAAACTATGTGCTCGGCCATTGCTGATTACAAATGCCGATCCCCTCTGGCTGACAAAGTGGCGAGCACCTAAATATGTGTCTCCATACACAGAGTGGAGTTGTTCCCCTAAACCAGGGGTCGGCAACCCGCGGCTCTAGAGCCGCATGCGGCTCTTTAGCGCCGCCCTAGTGGCTCTCTGGAGCTTTTTCATAAATGTATGAAAAATGGAAAAATAAACAAAAAATATATTTTTTGTTTTAATATGGTTTCTGTAGGAGGACAAACATGACACAAACCTCCCTAATTAAAAGCACACTGTTTGTATTAAACATGCTTCACTGATTCGAGTATTTGGCGAGCGCCGTTTTGTCCTACTAATTTTGGCGGTCCTTGAACTCACCTTAGTTTGTTTACATGTATAACTTTCTCCGACTTTCTAGGACGTGTTTTATGCCACTTCTTTTTTTGTCTCATTTTGTCCACCAAACTTTAAACGTTGTGCATGAATGCACAAAGGTGAGTTTTGTTGATGTTATTGACTTGTGTGGAGTGCTAATCAGACATATTTGGTCACTGCATGACTGCAAGCTAATCAATGCTAACATGCTATTTAGGCTAGCTATATGTACATATTGCATCATCATGCCTCATTTGTAGCTATATTTGAGGTCATTTAGTTTACTTTAAGTCATCTTAATTCAATTTATATCTCATGACACACTATATGTATGTAATATGGCTTTTAATTTTTTGCGGCTCCAGACAGATTTGTTTTTGTATTTTTGGTCCAATATGGCTCTTACAACATTTTGGGTTGCCGACCCCTGCCCTAAACTATTGATAATAACCTACATTATGTTAAATGAACTGCATGTCTTAGTATCTTGTGTTTTATTATCAAGTATACTATTGTGGTTAATTATGTCATGTATAATTATCTTATAGGATTGGAAGGAGCATGTGTTTGTATTTGGCCACATCATATTTTATAAGTATTCTTCTACTAAGGTCAAAGTGCAAAGGTCCATAAAGGTCCCACTGAAGAGAGTGTCCACAGGAGATTGGGAATCCCATAAAAATGTAGGTGTCAGGAGGAAGATTAAAGAAATGAGCAACACCAGGTAGAAGGTCCACAGATAGGGACAGAGGATAGGATTCGGAGTTCACCCGACTTAAACTAATCATAGAAATATTGACAAGGAAAGATAGACAGGCCAAGATTAGAACCACAAGGAGAGGGGGTCTACAGGAAAGGTTTTTAAGCACAGTGTTCCGACAGGACAGAAAAATGAAGAGATTCGGCACACTTCTTCTCCTAAAGCTGCAGCTCTAGTCCAAGGCTCGCTGAAACAAAATAAAGCTTTTTGTTCGAAGATTCCTCTTGGCGTCTCCTTGGCTCATCACCCATCGCACGGCCATCATATATACAACACTATCACTTGAGGACAAGGCCAATTGTGCGATGAGGTGGCGACTTGTCCAGGGTGTACCCCGCCTTACGCCCCAATGCAACTGGGATACGTTCCAACCGGGAAGGACAATCGGTACAAAATGGATGGATGGACAAGGCCAATCATGTTACACATATGAGTTACACATAATATAAGTCTAGAGAGAGGTCAGAACAACAACTGGTGGTATGTCAGCATTGTCACAGTCAGTACACAACACGTAAGAGGAGGATTGGCTGGATCCTTAAATTGGTGGTGTCGATATTAAGGGTAGTATCAGTATATGACAGATATCGGAGTGATCAGTTCAATATTTTCATTTTCTCAAAGTATTTATTATTGTTGATTTTGTCAATCTTGGCAAACTCAGGAAATAATTCCCTGGATACAGGAGGACTTTGAGGGCAAAAACAAAGGATTTAATTGAATATTAGTTTTTGCTTTCAATTACTTACTGTGTTCTACTGACTTTGTTTTGCTTAATGTAATAAAATAGAATGAGTTCACATATTGTATTGATATTATTAAACTGTCGGTAGCCCTCACCATAAAATGTACAGTTAATCCTATATCGGCGTGGGGACAACGTGGCGCAGTTGGGAGAGTGACTGTGCCAGCAACCTGAGGGTTCTTGGTTCAATCCCCACCTTCTACCAACCTCGTCACGTCCGTTGTGTCCTTGAGCAAGACACTTCACCCTTGCTCCTGATGGGTCGTGGTTAGGGCCTTGCATGGCAGCTTCCGCCATCAGTGTGTGTGAATGGGTGAATGTGGAAATAGTGTCAAAGTGCTTTGAGTATCTTGAAGGTAGAAAAGCGCTATACAAGTATAACCCATTTGCCATTTACAATTGATCGGAATTTACAAGCATTAGGAGTTCCACCTCCACTCTTCAAGTAATCTCAGCCTGCCTCCTTGGTGAACACCAATGTTTGGAGGACTGCATTCACACCTTGACTGTATTCACACTAGATTTGGTGTGATGGCTGCACTTGTGCAGTACACTTGACAGACTCAACTGTGAACACTACTATCCAAACCCTGGGGTGTACCACAGCAAGCAGCCCAAGGCCGGACTTTGTAGCCATGAAATGTTAACACTTAAATCATTTTGCCTAAATACCGTACAATAAAACAGCGTTTTCAATTGTAACAGTAGGTTGCCCTTCAGAATTCAAACAAATTCGGCTGAGAGGCATTGGAACAATTAAACAATGCTCCCATCAATTAGGGAATGATTCACTCTGTAGACCAATACCAGAACCTCAGCCAATCTTTAAATCTCCCTTCAGTTTTCCTCAGTGGTCAAACCATTATGACAAACAAGGCAAAGCAACAGTATAATAGAGGCTTGACAGAGACAAATTATCAGTTGTATTTCATCCCTTGGAGGCTGATGTTTTCATTAATGTATCCTCTCTACAAACAGTCAGTTAAATCCCCCTTTGTGTCTTTTTTATTGTTTGGGACTTTAATACTGAGCCATATTAATTAATGCAGCTCTTGCTACACTGTGCATTCAAGTGCTGGCAGAGTAATTGCTAGAAATGCAGGACATCAGGGATTTCGTTAATATAATGATAATGATTTAGGTCTCCAGGCATCCATACACAACACTGTCACAACAGTAGTTTATTTTCTTTTATAGCGCTTTATTTAGTTTAGCAGTAAGGGATATGTTATTTCTGCACTTGTGAGATGCAATTTACTTTAAAAGCCATTATATCGTATATAAATTGTCAGCAGTAAACATGCATTTGTTAAACGTATATGGTAAAGAAGAGCAAGCAAGCAATTTATGTGGCACTAACAGAACATAAATGGCACAAGAAGACTTTGGTAAGTAACAAAACTCTGCTGGAATTAGTAATGGTCTAGTAAATGTAAACTCTGCTGGAATTAGTAATGGTCTAGTAAATGTAAACTTTGCTGGAATAGTGTTATAATCACAATCAATGCTGCAGTTTTTGTTCTGCCATGACTGTAATGACTGGGAGGTACTGCCTCACTTCTAGACAGCAAGCAAATACTGAAGTAAAAAACTCATTATTTTTAGGCAGTACGGCAGTTGTATGGTAATGATCGAGTACCGGACTAACTAACACCTCCTATCATGTTAGCGCTAGTATTTGTTAAATTGAAATTAACACCTTCACATTTAGATGAGCATGACGAGAAACCGATTCTGAGTGGCTTTGAGGTGGGCAGCCCCAGTTCACGCGTGCCGCTGTCACTGAGCAGCTACTAAGTTTGTGGTCAAAAGTTTGCATTTTCGGTAGGTGAATGTTCAATTGTAGTCAGAGAAAATGTGCATGATTTTCTGCAACCACATTTTGTCTCAGTCTTTGTATTATACAGATGAAACTCACAAAATTATAATATGGTGTTAAAGTACATTCATGTCAGCAATTAACTTCAAATGTGAAACTAATTTGTGATATTAACTCATTACATGCAAAGTGAGATATGCCAAGCCTTTATTTGTTATAATTCTGATCTTCATGGTTGAAATTTTTTGAAACTTTACATTTTCTGAGATTTTTAATTCAAAGTTTGCAATAATCATCAAAATGATAACCAATAAAGGCTTTACATATATCACTGCATGTAATAAGTTAATTTCACATGCTACTAAATGTTACATTCTTGTGTAATTTGCACATGAAAAAATTATACAGAATAATATGAATTTCTTATATTTGTTTACCAAAAAGTTTTTTTTCTTCTATACTACGTATGGGCCTGTAGGCTTTGTAAGGTCATGTTACCTTCAAACTAAACAAAATGTATGCTAATCCACACTTTTTTTTTCCAAATAAGAATTGATAGGGGAGCAGTTAAGGAACCAACTCGTGAAGCAGAATCGAAAGTGGAATCGGAACTAGAAAAATCTTATCAATTCCCATCTAATCGTGGTACTAATTAATTAAAAATTATACTATACAGGCATTGACAAAAAAATTTTTTTTCATGTGTCTGATGGCGCACCGAGGCGCATGTCGCAACATCAACACACGCATAGACCATTTGCAAGCAGAAACAGGCTAGAGACTAAAGAGGGAGAATGGACACATTGTTAGATATGATCATCCTTTATTTATCACACAAAGGGGAAATGTACAGCATTACAGCTGCAAAGGGCATACATTGCAAACCAAGCGGACTAAGTACACACATTTTACAAAAAAATAAAGCTAAAACTAAAATATATTTATATATAAGAAAAACATATCATATGGATTTTTTTCAGCAACATTTTTTTTTAAAAGATCAGCTGTAGGTTTGCTAATTCCCTGTAAAAAATAAGGAACACCTTGCAGATTTGATTAATAGGACTGGATCTTACAATCCCTGATGAAATCAGTACATATTGGAGAGATGTCTTCTTAAGTGGGGTTGGAGATATTTCTTGGTGGGATTGGCACTGACCACTAAGAGGGTTGCCCTGGTGTCATTGGGTGTTTTCACCTTTATCACAATACACTCTCGTCCGAGGCTGGCACACCACAGGTTGATCAGTGGAGGATGAATGCCCCACAACAAAAAAATTGAGAGAAAGGAGCTTATTGACTACGCTGTCAAAATGAACTACAATAGCGCGCACATTTTCGGGACTTATGCAGATCCCAAATACACATCAGTACATACCAATATGTAAGAAAAGTTGGCTTTGTATAATATTGCGAAACAAAACGCCAGATAATGTCACCTGGTAGGTGCCATTTTGTGTCCTTATACACAAACCATAATAATACTGTATGTTGAAGCCAGTATGTATGCCTATGGTAGTGGTAATGTGCCAACAATCCATCAAGCGGTGCAACTTTGTAGCTTACCAAAGTTGTACTAAAACATTTTGACAGATTTTTGAGTACCGTGTGAAATGTTCTAACCTGACTATCGCAAGATCCTTGTAGTTCGCTGAGCTCCACACAAGGATCTGGGATCGAGGGCGATGCAAACTCCTTCAAGATAGCAAAAAATAATGAACCAATCAGGATCGCCGGGCGGGACTTCATAGATGTGACGTTGCGCCAAAGTGACTGTTTGATTCAAACAACAATGGTAGCACGCAGCGAGGAGTCGTGTGCTGACATTGATTCTGCTGTTGCAACTGTTTTGCGACATCGATGGTTTACTGACATTGCTGCGTTGTTTCAGTAAATGTTCTCTAACTTTTCGCTCTGTCGTTATCCAATATGTCGGCTGTTCTGTTTTGGATTTCCCAGTGTCGCTCTCATCAGCGTCACGGGTTGATTTGGATGTGAAGCAGCACGTCATTCAAGATAACGGACAAAAAAATCAAAACAAAAAAATAAACAAGATAACGGACAAGTGGTTTATCCAATCACATACAATTATTTTTTTACAAGGCCCCGCCTTCTGAAATACATCTCCTATTGAGAAGTCCCAGATCCTTGTGTGGAGCTCAGCGAACTACAAGGATCTGGCGAGAGTCAGGTTAGTAATGATCTACATTCTCAATGAAACATCAAAGTTTTTGGCTTGCTTGCTAGCGGTCACACTTATCATTACACAATGTAGCGAATAAATTGCTTTGGGGTCGATAAGCACAACCAGAATTAATAATGGCGCACAGGGTTATATAGCGCACTGTGAATTTTTGAGAAAATTAAAGTATTTTAAGTGCGCCTGTCTGAAAAATATGGTAATTGCTTTGGCCATATCTTCCATTTTGCTGTGTCCCATGGTCTGGACAGCGACAAAGATCAGCCTGCAGATTGAGCCTGTGTACTGGAATTGATTAAAGGGGACCTGCTATCTCTAAGACCTGATGACAACTGCACTGACAGCCAATGTGAAACAAAACATGTGCAAGATACTGACTGAAAATTGCAGCTCACTTGCAATCCAAGGCCTTCTGACAAATGGATCCAAGATATCGTGGCACCGTGGTAGAGGCAGAGGCATTGAATGACGTCAAACATCTGCTTGTCCAAGAGCTGCTGGACTTAAATGAGCCAAAATAAAGTCAAGAGTGGACCACTGCAGCACAACGTCTTCTGCTAAAGGAAATGAGAATGAACCTCCTGTACCCACTAAAACAAAGATGGTGAGTCACCTTCTTCAGAACAGAAGAGTTAAATGTGTCTTTGTGAACAATGTTTTCATTTCTACATTGTTTTTAATGAGACATTATTTGTATAGCTTTTCTTCGAATGCGTAGCCAAGGAAAGTAGCAATAAACTACATGGCAATAAAGTAAAAACATGCTGTGAAGTTTAAGAAAATATATTAACACATTAGTCCCACTCTAACAAGATAATTGTGAGTTTCCCTACAGCATTCATTGCACTGATTGTTCTGTGAGAATATGCTGCATCATGACTTTGTTAAATGAATCCATCTATCTATGTCAGACAGTAATTTGAACCAATGGGTCATACATAGCACAGTTATTTTAGTGAGCTGTTTAGTAGAAAATGTATGTCAACTATTTTTATTTGAGGTTAACAAATGCTTTCATGTTGTTGATTAAAATATTTGACCATGAGGACCTTAAAGTGAGTAAGTTAAATAAGTAGGGGAAGTAGAAGCACGAGTAGACAGTGGCGGGCCGTGCGTTTCCCACCTAGGCCTTCAGTGATGTCCGACTTCAATGATTACCTCTCAAAATACCATCATTGATGTCACCACATGATCATTGCTGGAGAAATACTAAAGAGGAACACATTTACACCCTACTGGGCATTGAACCACATCAACAGTATAGAAAATGGGTTATTTTCTGGCGCATTTAAAAATCAATTAAAACACATCAGCAATTAAAACATATACTGTAAATTTTTCTGCTTGGCTTATGGAAATTCTGGTCAATAAAGTTTGATTCAAAGTACACACTTCTCAAAGATATATTAACTGCCCTGACCACATGATGGTGACAAATACACATGTAACAATGTTAATTAAATGACAAGCATGACACACTTTAACAACAAGAGTTTGCAACTTTTAGTTGTAACAGAACAACTACTGTCAACAACTGGTGATCTGATTGGCTATCGCAACTGTCTCTCAACTCTATGTGTTCTCAAATTCATCCGGTGAGTATCCAGTCACAGGACGCGTAAATGTCACGTTCAACGTGAGGCCATCTAGAAGGCCTTACTGACAACAACTCATGATCTGATTGACTATTGCAACTGTCTATCACCTGTATGTGTCCGTTCGCTTAACATGCACGGACGCCAGCATTGTTGATTCTGAAGGCGTCTGGAAGATTTCGTATTGCATGGCAACATAAGATAGCTGTATTCTGATTGGATACAAACTAAAACTAAAAACAACAGCACTGGAACGAACATAATATGACATGAAGAGAATAGGAATAATTATATCTTTAATTATGATCATGATTTCTGGTGATTTTAGGCCAGCAGAGAAGGCCTTGCTGGCCCTGACGGCACACCACTGCGAGTAGACAAAGAAGAAATAATCACAATTGGGTGGACGGGTCGGTTTTAAGGTCGTGGTTCCTTTTAGTTTGGGTACAGCAAGGGAACAAAATGGAAAATAAAAAACCTACCTAGCGTTTGTGTAAACAGCTTTAATGCTATTTTTTTAAACCAAAAATGTTGCCAGTTATTTCTGGTAAATAAATACATTGAAATGATATCTAATAGTCTGTGGTGTCTCCGCATGTACTTTGGGCATTCCTCCTTCACTCAGCTGTCTTGCCATCTTTATGTCTTCAGCCCCTCCTGATTTATCTTCCCTCATCACCAACGATCACTCCTCCGCTGCCCCTCCAACCCCCTCTTGAGCAAGTTATTTTTAATTACGTGTCATAATAAAATCTCATTTGATTGGGAATAATCTAGTGCTGCCTAATCAAATTAACAAAGTCCTCCTTTGATTTTCAATTATCTCTCCTCCCAGCTCCAGCTGGCTTTATTTTATACCCGTCATTGGCTGCCAGCCACAAGGCAAATCATTCTGTACATGCACACTTACAGGCATGTGGAAAAACTTAGGGTGCCCCACGGTGGGGACGTCACCTTATCCTCTTGTGCCTGAAATGTCCCAGTACTCGGGGCAAAGAGGCTCTGGCGATATCACTGTTTTAATAATGATCACCAGTCATCGTCCCTATACCCATGCAATGCATCTTTGTTACGCAACAATTGTCTGCTAAAATCTAAGCAAAACCAATTTATAGGAAAAGTCAAAAACAAGTAAACACTCCAAGATAAGCATTAATACATCCATTATACTGCATGAACATGTTTGATTTCAAAAGAGTGATGTGTCTCCCTGAAGTGCAGGTAGACAGCTGAATCCTGACTTCAAGAGTATGCCGGTCTGTGTTCAAATATTTGCCTACTTAGTGGTTGTTTTGTTTCCCCCACATATATTTCAGTGCATCTGTCACTGTACTGCACAAGCATACGCCAGACTTTTTTTCTGGGTATGGCCTGTCTTTAGGTTGCACTGGCCATTTTCTACAGATGTAATCAGATTTAAAGTGTACTGGAAATTGTGTTGTTTCTCAGATAAACCGGATACATAAAGGCTGACAATAATATTCACTGTTGGCGTTAACACACTTTTTGTCTTTTTACGCACAAACTATTCTCCCATCTCCCCTCAGGCAGGAGATTACGGTCCATCCAGACCCACACCTCGCGCCACCTGAAAAATGTTTTCCCCCTCGGCCATCAGACACATAATAAATAATAATTGGGTTATACTTGTATAGCGCTTTTCTACCTTCAAGGTACTCATAGCGCTTTGACAGTATTTTTCCACATTCAGCCATTCACACACACATTCACACACTGATGGCGGGAGCTGCCATGCAAGGCGCTAACCAGCACCCATCAGGAGCAAGGGTGAAGTGTCTTGCCCAAGGACACAACGGACGTGACTAGGATGGTAGAAGGTGGGGATTGAACCCCAGTGACCAGCAACCCTCCGATTGCTGACACGGCCACTCTACTAACTTCGCACATGAACAATAACAAGATCTGACAGCTCAGTAACAACTCATTTTTATTACCTATTACCTATTCTGTGTTATATGTGTTTTATGTTGCACTATTGTACCAAGAAACATTCCTAGTTTGTGAACCCGTTCTCAAACAATGGCAATAAAACTATTCTGATTCTGATTCTGATTCTGATTCTGATTGAAACCAGAAAGAACGTGCATTTTCAGAAGTCCGCGCGTCCCCTTGTACGCGGATTTGTTTTTGTTTTTAACCGACCCTGCCTTCTCCGGCTCAAAATGGTGTTTTGTTTATATTTGCCGAGTCAAACTTCCATCCCCATTTATTGCGTGTTTATTGGTCGACTTCAAAGTAAGGAACTTTCCGGTACAATTTCTTAAATTTTGATTCGCCGAAAGTTTTTATCGATCACAAATACTGCATTTCCGGTATTAGGACTCCTGCGTGTTAATGTTTTCGTCATGGCGAGCAATAAAGCCAAGAAGCGAAGCGAAGTGGCTTCAGGAGCCACTTTTTTAGCAAATGGCTCACTTATGAAGATGGAAAGATGTTTTGCACGCTATGTAAACGGGCTAATACAAAGAACACCTTTACGACCGACCAGGTGCACTGATTTTCAACAATCCAGCCTCACTAGGCACCAAGAAACATCATGTTACACCTTTCGTGCTTGTTGGCTCCCAGACCATGGTCGAGGAGTGCAGAGGAGACGTTCCCTCCAGGGCCGATATATTGTCGGGGTTAACACCCTCCACATTACCCGGCAGTGGGTCCCTACAGTTCCCGTAAATGAATGTTTATAACTGAATACATTTACATATGCATAACATTTTTTTTTCTTTTGTATTATTTTCTTAATGAATTAAGTAACGTTTATGACAACCTTTTTCCAAAACACAATATATAATGTGAGTTATAACAGAATAATGCATAAATTTATCATTTGTTTTCAAAACGGTTACAAAAAAGTGGGATCTCAAAATTACTGTGTCACTCCATTTTTATGACTTGATGGGGTCCCTGGCACACCATTGGGAAAATTCCTAGCGCCAACACGGCATCTGTCACTTTTTGTCTACCTTACCCACTTTGTTCTTGTTCCTTCTAGAACCGGATGCCCTTTTTACAAACGACCAGCTAGGGTAACCACAGGTTTTGAAGGCCTCCCTCAAGTAATGTTGTTCTTTCGCATAACTTTATCAGCCCAGTGTTGTGGGGTTTTGATTTCGCCCCGTTTTTTTCTCCAGTGCCTGATGAAAATCAAAGAGTTGTAATTGGTCATTATGTGTGGGTTTTCTGTATATGAGGAGTTCAGGCGCAAAAAACTATTAATAATAATAATAATAATGAATTACATATGTAACGCACTTTACATTTGTTAAAATCTCAAAGTGCTACAAAATATTTAAAAAAAGTTTAAAAAAATAAAAATAAAAAGTTAGAATATATAATAGAAAATAAAAATAAAAACATGAAAAACTACATACACCCTAGATAAAACATAGAAACCTATATAAAATAGAAATAAAAACATGAAAGCACTGGATAAAACAGATAGTCAAGCAGTGCATTTAAAAACAAGAAGACAGAGAAATTAGATAAAAGCTGTGCTAAAAAGGTGGATTTTTAGTCCATTCTTAAAACGGTCGACCGACTGTGGTGCTCTAAAATGGTCGGGAGAGCGTTCCAGAGTTCGGTTTCGGTCGAGCAGAAAGCTCGGCGGCCCATTGTTTGTAGGTTTGTCCTGATGG
This sequence comes from Entelurus aequoreus, assembly GCF_033978785.1. Lineage (NCBI taxonomy): Eukaryota > Metazoa > Chordata > Actinopteri > Syngnathiformes > Syngnathidae > Entelurus > Entelurus aequoreus. The sequence goes on along the minus strand of NC_084738.1, from coordinate 49,107,793 downwards.
GTTTGAGGAGGTTGGTGTTTGAGGAGCGGAGGTTGCGGTTGGGAGGTTGAGGGGAAACTAGGTCCTTGAGGTAGGAGGGGGCGTTGCCGTAGATGCATTGATGTGTTAGCAGGTTAATCTTGAATTCGCACCCCCGGCCAAACTATGAAAAAACTGCGACTTATAGTCCGAAAAATACAGTATATATAAATATGGGATGTATCACAATGTAACATTATACATGTATATATGTATACAAGTTGGAAATAAACTAAAACCAAAAATCAATACTTTGTAAAGGTGCAATCACTAAAACAAATGAAAATAAAACACGGTCTTAAAGGGGAACTGCACCATTTTTTGGAATTTTGTTCACAATTGTTATGAAAGTCATGACGACTGATGGATTTTTATTTGAATGCATTTTAAATATTAAACGTAAAATGAAAGTCTGCCTACAGCAGAGCCAACGGGAAGTCCTCTATTCCGCCCATGAAATCCAACAAATAACCATTGAAAAAGCGGCAACAATACTCTATTTATATTTCGTGACTTACATATCAACCAAGTATTAGTGACTACTTTGGGACAACAGATGATCCAGGACCTTATATTGTTGAGCCTGAATATACGGAGGATGAGCTACAAGTTTTAGAAGTGCAGTGATAAGCAGATCATTCTATAGGGAAACACTCAGCATACAGTAGCACTATTGCTCAGTGCTAAACAAGAAATACAAACTACAAACATTGTAAAACAATCTCTTACTTTCCAATGTCTGCTTTCACAAGGATGCCAAATGATGGGAAGATTATATCTTTCAGCATAGGACTTGTTTATTCCCGTTTAGATAAATAAATCACCATTAACCTCACTCAAGTGTAAAAGAAAATAGGTGGATGCAAACAAGCATCTTCCTAGCGATGTCAACATGTCTAAATTGAATGTCAAAATGTTTTTAAGTTTCTCGGTTTGTGTCCACAACCTTCTACTATATCTACTATACTAATCTAGCACAAACCAGAGGCGATGTAGCAGCTCACCGGCTCAATATGTCAATAAAGCAGCATAAGTTAGATACCTCTCTGATCAAGGCATCGCTAAAAGTAGTTCTTCTGCGTTAGCTTTTATAATAACAATGTTGCTAATACTTGGTAAATATGCACGTCATGACATGTAAAAAAGTATTGTTGGCGGGTTTTTTTTAATGTTTTTGCTTTATGGGCAAAATAAATGACTACCATTAGCTTTATTGTTATCCATCTAGCACGAGTCGTATGTGACAAATTAGAATGCATAAAAAACAGAAAACCGTAGGAGTTTGAGGCAAACTTCCCCGAAAAAGTGAAGTTCCCCTTTTGCCTTTTCAGAGACAAGGAAAGTTGGTCAGAAAACACTGCGGAGACTTTAAACCCAACAGCTGAGGAGATGCATGACTTTGATCAGCCTCTGACAATAACTGTCAGCCGGCAATTCATATTCAAAGTAATGTGTATAATTACAGTTTTACGAGCAGCCTCTGAATACATTTAGACAGCAATTCTATTTCTGAATGTGATCCTGAATGTGATAATCACAGATTATCAATAGTTAATGTGCTGAGAGAGACACCAGAGCAAGAAGCCTACTCAGTGGGTAATTCTGTTCGTTTGGTGGGAACTGGCTTCAAGATATAAACCTTTTTAAATGTATTATTTATTTAAGTAATGTTTTAAATCCTTTTCTTGTATGCAACTTTTTTGATCATCATTTATTTATATTCCTTTATTATCTACCCAATGTCTATATAGCGTTTCATTCAAACATCATTTAAAAGAAAGTTAATTGTGATGACGCAAGCAGTCAAAGATGAACCTACAGATACAGAAGTTGACATGCTGTGAGGCGGTACAGAGAAGTACTTCATGGTAAACATTGAATAATCCTTCTTGCTTGCGCTCAACAAATGTGGTCCCATCCCTTCCCTCTTCCTTATTTTTTTTTCCTGCTTTTGCTTCTTGTCGAAATCTAAAACATGAAATTGATCAACTGGTCTCTCAACGCAATTGACAAAATTTTCTTGACAAGAAACTCGAGAACCTGTCTGTCCTAAAGGATGGTTTGCTGCTGGATATGGGACGCGTGGAAGAAGTGGAGGTTTCATGTACCTGGCCGTTCTTAATGTTGAGGACATCAAAGTCATCTACCTATTCGGAACTATGATAACAGGGCATCTGCTGATTGGATTGAGCGTTGCTCTGGTGCATCAACAAATTCAGAAGACAAGGGCAAAGGTTCAAAGTAGCCAGAAGCTGCCCATCATGATTAATGGGATGGGCAGGGCTGTGGGCACAAAGACAGAGGCGATTTCTGAACTAAATTGTAAATTGGATAACATCTCGGAGAAGCTTTCCACTCTGCAAAGCGGAATTATGATCAATTCGAGGACCAGGAACAAACAATTAGAGATGACAAGTATTGGAATGCATCTACTTGCCAAGGCAATTAGAGATGACAAGTATTGGAATGCATCTACTTGCCCTAACCCAAACATCTTAATCTGCATTTCGGCATCCCAACTCTGACATTCCTCCCCCATTTCCTCATCGCCACCTGCTGATGGTTGACTTTTGTTTTGGACTAAGATCACAGTCGTCTCCATAGCAACCTGCCGTGTTATCGCCATACTGCGCAATGATGCACCAAGATTGTGATGCCAGACGACGCAACGTGTCAGGGTTATGGACACCCATGCAGTCACGGACGCTACACAATTACACACACACGCACCTTTCCTCCCCTATCCCACGCCTTTGTGGCTTCACCCCCTGCGCTGTAACACCTTCCCCCCCAAGCCCAACGTTGCAGGTCTTGGGTTGTATGTGTGATGAGGTTTTTTTCCTAGTCCCACACCGTGCCCCCTACAAGAGCACAGTTCAGGAGTGGCATTTATTTCTCCCTCCTTGTTTATTTATTTATTTATTTTTTTACAGCGGGGCCAACCATGTGGTGACTCATCAGCCTCCTGTCCTGTCTACCCTCTGTCATGTTGTATTTGTGTTTCTTGGACTGGTTGATTGTAGACAAAAACCTTGTAGTACTTTTAAAGTGCAATGACAAAAAAATGGTGTATCTTTGGTCTAATCGTAAGCAAATACAGTGTAGCACAACGTTTGGCTATCAGAAGTCATGGCTAGCAATAGTTCTGTAAGGCTATATAATATTCATTTCATTTCATTTTCTACAAAGTAAAATAGTAATTCACACTATTGTTGCCGTTTCGCGTGGGCGACTGTACAGTTATTATTCATTGTAATGTAATGTTATAATTACTATCATTTTCATTTCGACATAGCGACCCCGAAGGGAATAAGCGGTAGAAAATGGACGGATGGGATGGATAGTGTATTTATAAATTGGGTTAAGGAACATCCAGTATATTCAGCCAAAAACTTTGAATCTGAAGAGGGAATTTGGATTATGAAATATCTAACATGTGTAATAAGTTCCTTTTATGACTTTAAATGCAAATGCAAAATGTAAAAATTTAGCAAACAGCCAAGCCAAATGTAGTCAAATAGTTATAATAATAATTATGTACCTTCAAAGCTAGGCACGGCCTCAGGCAGTTACTATTTACTATGTACATAACAAATAGTGTGTCCTGTTCATATACTGTGACAACTTTAATAATCCATACAGAATAGTCAGGCCTATATTGGCCTTTTAAAGCCAAAATGTGCATCTTTTGCTTCATTTAGCAACTGCAAATGAACATGGATTGATGACAAACATGTATCCACCAATAGGAAGATGGTTTCATGTTTGTCTGTTTACTTTGCCTTTGAAAGTCGTTCTGCCCTATGGATGGCAAATATAAAAATAGGGTGAACTTTATTAATCATGAATCTGGTTTTACTTGACTGATTTCCATCAGTTCATGAAGGCAATTCGAAGACTGCACTTTTTTTAGGTTGAAAAGTTGAAAGTTAGCCTTTGTGTTAAGCTACACCAAATATTATTTTATTTTCCGCAGTGGCAAGACTACGCACTCCAAAAATGTAAAAACAATGAAAACAACATAAAGAATGATTGGTCACCTGCCAATTATCTCTTGTGGTCAAAGATTGAGATTAGAGTAAGTGAGAAGAGTAGTACTTTGCTATGAACTCTTTTTTTTATTTTTTTATATATGTTTCTCACCTTTTATCAAAGGGCTGGTATTTTCAACTTTCATTGAGCACCTGGTGGGCTATTTTTTTGTTTTAAAAGCACAGACAATGAGTCACCAACTACTAAGATTTTTTGAGCACTTCATTCTGCAAAATGATATGCAGGCAAACAGACTTTGTTGCGAGCAATGTCTGGCCATACGATAACCGAGACGATATACAAAAACCGGGGCTGAAAACTGTATCATGATACAAGTGTTTTGTATTGGTCAATATCGATAACAGTTTATATTTTTATGACCTATCAAAAGTAAGGACGAGAAGAAAAATAGGTAACACTTTAGTATGGGGAACATATTCTAAGTAACAAAAACTTAATTTAGAGTTATTTGGACACTAGGGGAACATATTCTAAGTACCCTAACCCTAACCCTAATCCTAACCCTAACCCTAACCTTATTGAGGGAAGATCTTAGTTAATGGCTTACTGGTTGTATAATAAGGCCATGCAGAATAAGCCATTAATAGGTACTTAATAATGACTAATTAAGAGCCAATATGTTACTAATTTGCATGTTAATAAGCAATTAATTAATGGGGAATATGTTCCCCATACTAAAGTGTTACCGAAAAATGTATTAAATGTAAACATTTTTATTTCAAATGTTACCTTCCTCTGATCATAATGGCCTCGGATAGCAAGGCAGAAAGGAAAGGAAACGTCAACAAAATAAAATTGAACACTTCATCTCTTGAAATAAAGTACAAAAATAAACAATGTGTACGTAATGCTTATTAAAGTGTAACAACATTGTGCAAAGTGTAAACATGTAAACATAGAGAAACCTGAGAATAACTATTTTCTGTGTGGTATTACTGATTAAAAAAGCCTTGGTCTGACTACAGTCCGTTTTAAAAAATCAAAAAAACTGCCCTACTGTCGAGGTGACTTTTACTGTTTGGTCGACGATTTCTTCCCTACGCTACCTGCAGCGCTCATTTTAATTTCCCTTGTCCGTGCAAAGAATCCACCGTGGGACAACAAGATGCCGCAACCAAACTTGATAGTTGACACTGGTACAGTTCCTAATTTGGCTGTTAGTGTGTCACTCCCACTGGTCAGTGATCTCTTCCTATGTTGATCGGTTACCAACGAGTGAGTGACCTCTGTTCAAGCATCCAACCTTGCTTCTTAACTTCCTGTTTCTTCTGACTAAGAAAAAAGAATATACTGTATATCAAACTATTTTTTATTGATATTGTTTTATTGAAGAGGCCTATAATTGTTTCCTGAATTAATGATGATGACACTTTTCTGCCAGACTGGGAGTTAACTCAACACTATCACATTTAAATGTCTCTCCATGCTGTCTCACAGTTGTATTATCCACTACCATTTATCCAAGGTTTAAGTAATACATCACAGTGTGTGTGTGTGTGTGTGTGTGTGTGTGTGTGTGTGTGTGTGTGTGTGTGTGTGTGTGTGTGTGTGTGTGTGTGTGTGTGCGTGTGTGTGTGTGTGTGTGTGTGTGTTTATAATGGCAATACTCATTTTTCATGCAATATTGTATAGCCAGGGCAGTTTGTTCACACGGCGAGGGGCTACCTTTTTATAGCTACCAACAAGTGGGGTAATCATAGGTGTCATTCAATCTGTCATTCAGCCTGAATGGCACTCACTCACAAACGCACGCACACACACACTGACACAACACATGTGACAGTTTGATATTATTACATACCTGACCTTTCAGTTAAAATGACTGCTGGAATAACTACACACACACACACGCACACACACACGCAAACGGGTTTAACCTTATGTGCCAGAAGTTCCCCGTACTGGGACAAGGCAATATTGCTATAGTAATAATTTACAGTTATCGTCACTATCATGCTCTACATTTGCGTCATGCAATAACCACTTAAATGGACGAATGTCATTAAAAAGTGGACGCCCTGAGACCAGCATATGCCATTAATAAGTACACAGTATCTTGAAGCTAATGCTATTCAACTGGCAGCCGGGGGGCCAAATCCGGCCCAGGATTTACATCAGACTGGCCCCTGAGTTCAGTTCAAAATGTAGGAGACGCTTTTTTTTTTGCTACAAATCCCTTGCATTGACATTTTATATCTAAAGGCCTGTGTACACTGTAGTGGACACTTGCATTTTACATAGAATGGTTATTTTGTCCTGAAATGTGTAACTCAGACAAAAGAAAAAACAAATGTTCACGACAGAGGATGCTGGTTCTCATAATAGTGAAGGGAGAAGTCCGGCCCCCTTCAGTCTTTAGCTTTCTGAAAATACGGCCCCTAAACCAATTTAGTTTAATAGCCCTAGGTTAGCCACTTCCAACGGTGTAAGCATGGATGGAATTTTGGAGGGTCTGGACATGTCCCCGGCACATTTTCAAAAGGCATTTTTTACCATCATAAAATACTGTTAACCTAAATTCAATGGAGACGAGTCAAGTGCTCGCACCACGCCAAAAATGGCCGCTAAACCAAATGTCAGCTGCGGTTTGATGCGGGTGAAGAGAAGAGTTAAAAAGTTAAAGTTAAAGTACCCATGATTGTCACACACACACTAGGTGTGTTGAAATTATTCTCTGCATTTGACCCATCACCCTTGATCACCCCCTGGGAGGTGAGGGGAGCAGTGAGCAGCAGCGGTGGTTGCGCCCGAGAATCATTTTCCAACCCTTGATGCTGAGTGTCAAGCAGGGAGGTAATGTGTCCCATTTCTATGGTCTTTGGTATGACTCGGCCGGGGTTTGAACTCACAACCTACCGATCTCAGGGCGGACACTCTAATCACAAGGCCACTGAGTTGGTCTCTACATGGAAAATATAAACACAAGTAAGTAATAAATGAATAATTGAACAATTTGTCTTTTATATATAAATATATGTTCATTTATATCTTATGCTGTGTTCTATTTACCTCGGAAGTTGGAGCTCGGAATGACGTCACAGCTGAGTTGTGAGCGTTCCAGTTACGATGTCGGAAATCAACATGACATCCACCAAAGCTATTTTTGCTTGCCTTGTCTGAACATAAACAACTTATTGGAAAATTTGCACTTTTTCTTCAACCTTCAAGCACGGTGGATGAAGAGACAACACAGACACTATTGCTCGTGACGTACAGCGTATATACCACGTGGAATCAATGTAGCATACACGACAGTGACGTTACCATATATACACAAACTGTTACGGCTCAGACTCCTGCCAACGCCTCTCATCCGTCTGTGCGCACCTCGGGACACGCCCACGGGCGCGCACATCCAGGAGCGCGCCATGCGCGTCTCCGCCCCGCAGCATCCGCCAGCTGCAAACGATTACCGGCATTCTGCACACCTGCACTTAATGAAGTACCTGCCTTCATAAGCTCGCAGAACCTGCCAGGCGGCGCCGGAGTATAGTCTTCCGTACCTGTGTAAGCATCCAGTGTCTGGCCATCCCGCGATCCCCTGCGACTTCCAGGTTCCGTTGTGTCTGATATTCCTGTTGTCTTCCCGCAGCGCTTCCCGTGTTCCCCTGTGATCCCTTGTTGTTCCCCTTGCTCCCCCGGACTGCCTTTTGGATTCTTGACCTCCCGCTTGGACACGTTCTTCTCTGACGCTTCTCTCTCGCCCCTGATCACCTGCCTGCCCCATGGACTTCCTCATCTCTCGTTCAACACTTTGGTAACACACACTTCAGCTAACTACACACATAGCCTTACACCACATACACTTTTGGATCTAGTTCACACTCCACTCTATTGTTTATATGTATAGTTTGATTATTATATATATATATATATATATATATATATATATATATATATATATATATATATATATATATATATATATATATATATATATATATATATATATATTTAATATATATAATAAATAATTGTTCACACTTTCCCCTGGTGTATGTTTGCCGTCACCTCCCCTTAGTAAACCATAACAGTATACTCCGGCCAATTGATTAGGGACCTGACGGCCCAGTGACTTTAGCCCCGCCCCAGTGACATTAGCCCCGCCCCAGCGACATTTTTCTTTTTTTCCCTCCGTTTTGCCCCATTCACCATGGCTTTTTCTTTTCGCTTCACACCTGAGGAGTTGTCGTGTCCTGCTGAAATGTCATGGAAAGGCATGTTCAGCAGCGATATCAGCAGGGAAGAATTTACCCGCCGCCTGGACACCCTTCTCCCGCCCTTAGTGACTGTTCCTCAGCCACCTAGAAGCGTCTGGCATCTGCTTTCGGAGGGGGGGCGTGGGGGGGGGGGGTAGTACTGGTGGCTGTGCTGATGGGGGGGCACAGCCGCACCCAGACAGGCTACCCCCTGCCAGACAAATTCCCCCAGTCTTTCGCTTTTCCCAGCCGCAGCCACCAGTCCCTCGGCTAGCCCCTGAGCTAGCACCAGTCCCTCGGCTAGCCCCTGAGCTAGCACCAGTCCCTCGGCTAGCCCCTGAGCTAGCACCAGTCCCTCGGCTAGCGTCCGAACTAGCACCAGTTCCTCGGCTAGCGTCCGAGCTAGCACCAGTCCCTCGGCTAGCGTCCGAGCTAGCACCAGTCCCTCGGCTAGCGTCCGAGCTAGCACCAGTCCCTCGGCTAGCGTCCGAGCTAGCACCAGTTCCTCAGCTAGCGTCAGTCCCTCGGCTAGCGTCTGAGCCAGCACCAGTCCCTCGGCTAGCCCCTGAGTTAGCACCAGTCCCCAGGGTAGACCGCGCTTCTCCACCAGCTCCCAGGCTGACCCCGACCTCTGCACCTCAGCCAGCAGCGCCGACCTCTGCACCTCAGCCTGCAGTGCCGACCTCTGCACCTCGGCCTGCAGCTCCGGCTTCAGCACCTCGGCCAGCTCCTCAGCTGCCCTCCTCGTCTCCGGCTATGATGACGTCTGCCGCTTCCACGCCGCCGATGACGTCTGCCTCTTCCACGCCGCCGATGACGTCATCCTCTTCGCCGATGACGTCTTCTTCTTGTTTCCTGCGAGACGCACCATGGCGCCACTCGCGTCCGCCTTTCAGACGGCCAAGATGGTGGCCGTACCTTGGTCGCCCGCCTCGCCGGCCTCAGCGGCATTCTACTCGCCGCCGCCACCAGACTCGTCCCCGGTGGATTCGGGGACATTTGGGCCGGCGACCCACCACCAGTTCACCCCTCTGCCCACCCTTGACTTTTGTTCCTGTGTTTTTGTTTGTGGTACGACCGGTAGGACATCTGGAAGCTGTCCATAAGGAGGGGGGTACTGTTACGGCTCAGACTCCTGCCAACGCCTCTCATCCGTCTGTGCGCACCTCGGGACACGCCCACGGGCGCGCACATCCAGGAGCGCGCCATGCGCGTCTCCGCCCCGCAGCAGCCGCCAGCTGCAAACGATTACCGGCATTCTGCACACCTGCACTTAATGAAGTACCTGCCTTCATAAGCTCGCAGAACCTGCCAGGCGGCGCCGGAGTATAGTCTTCCGTACCTGTGTAAGCATCCAGTGTCTGGCCATCCCGCGATCCCCTGCGACTTCCATGTTCCGTTGTGTCTGATATTCCTGTTGTCTTCCCGCAGCGCTTCCCGTGTTCCCCTGTGATCCCTTGTTGTTCCCCTTGCTCCCCCGGACTGCCTTTTGGATTCTTGACCTCCCGCTTGGACACGTTCTTCTCTGACGCTTCTCTCTCGCCCCTGATCACCTGCCTGCCCCATGGACTTCCTCATCTCTCGTTCAACACTTTGGCAACACACACTTCAGCTAACTACACACATAGCCTTACACCACATACACTTTTGGATCTAGTTCACACTCCACTCTATTGTTTATTTGTATAGTTTGATTATTATATATATATATATATATATATATATATATATATATATATATATATATATATATATATATATATATATATATATATATATATATATATATATATATATATATATATATATATATATATATTTAATATATATAATAAATAATTGTTCACACTTTCCCCTGGTGTATGTTTGCCGTCACCTCCCCTTAGTAAACCATAACACATACAACAATACTTTCTTATGGCTGATTGACTGCGACAAAAACTAATCAGAAGTGCTGTTAACAGTTATTATAGAAGCAGATATCATTGTTTACATCCAGAGTAGTTATTTTGGAAAATAACTTGGGGGTGGTGAAAATGCTCCGACTTTCCGAGGGGTGTTCCAGTTGAAATTCCGCCAAGGACCTTGGAAAATCCAACTTTCAAGTACAAATAATCCCTCCAAGCCACCTACCCCATACTCAAGCCAGGTGTGTCTCATCTGAAATCAAAATGTTGTTCTGGGTGCAGGTATTATTAATTTGCTGCTAAAACACAACTCACAAAACTGAGTTAGCCGTACATACAGCATTGTTATTATTATTTTTATTATTATTATTATAACTTGTACATGCTTCCACTACGTCAGCTAATACGCAGCTTCAACGTGTCCTACCACAACTATGCAGATGACACTCAGATTTACGTGTCCCTGACGGCATTTGAACGTTGGCCTGTTGATTTACTTTGTCGCTCCATCAAACAGATCAGTGTGTGGATGCAAAACAGTTGTCTTTAGCTAAACTCAGACACAACTGAAATCATTGTCTGTGGCCCACATTAAATCAATAACATAAGCAGCTTTTTACCACCTAAAAACAAAGCCAAAATCAGAGGATTGATGTCTACATCCGACTTAGAAAGACTAATCCATGCCTTTGTCTCCAGACTACTGTAATGGCCTTCTCACTGGGCTCTCTAAATGAGCTGTAAAGCAGCTGCAGTACATCCAAAATGCTGCTGCTCGTGTCCTGACTAGAACCGGGAAATATGACCATATTAGTCCAGTGCTTAGGTCACTGCACTGGCTTCCTTTTTGCTCAGAGAATAGACTTTAAAACAGCTCTCTTTGTGTACAAGTTTGATCATGATCTTGTGCCAAAGTACATCACTGACATGTTAGAACCATATGAACCATCTTGAGCTCTGAGAACCTCAGGTAGTGGTCTCCTGCTGGGGACCAGAGTCAGGAACAAGCACGGTGAAACTGTGTTTCATTTTTACCTAGAATAGTCTTACAAAAGATGTGAGACGGGCTTCAACGTTAGCAATGTTTAAATCCTGCCTGAAAACACTTATTTATGTGTGCATATGACAATTTAAAGTATTTTATCGACAGTATTGGATTGCTTTTCATTGTAATTCTTTTTTATGATTGTTTTTATGATGATGGTATTTTTTTATTTTAATTTTAAATATGATTTTGTATTTTTATTTTTGCCTTCTATTAATTTTCTGTAAGGCACTTTGAATTGCCTTGTGTACGAATTGTGCTCTATACATAAACTTGCCTTGCCTCGCCTGGCATAGCACTGTGTGGGACTCTGGTTCATACGAGGCAGAATTAACCCACCACTGAGAGTGACAAGCGGTAAAAATTGTATATACATATTTTTTTTAAACCTTTTCACATTGTCCATTTATCCATCATTTTCTACCCTTTGTCCCTCTCAGGGTCACAGGGGTGCTGTAGCCTATCCCAGGTATACCCGCGGGGTACACCCTGGACAAGTCGCCACCTCATGGCAGGGCCAACACAGATAGACAACATTCACACTCACATTCACACACTAGGGCCAATTTAGTGTTGCCAATCAACCTATCCCCAGGTGCATCTCTTTGGAGGTGGGAGGAAGCCGGAGTACCCGGAGGGAACCCACACAGTCACGGGGAGAACATGCAAACTCCACAAAGAAAGAACCCGAGCCCGGATATATATATATATATATATATATATATATATATATATATATATATATATATATATATATATATATATATATATATATATATATATATATATATATATATACATATATATATATATATATATATATATATATATATATATATATATATATATATATATATATATATATATATATATATATATACATACATATATATATATATATATATATATATATATATATATATATATATATATATACCTATACATATATATATATATATATATATATATATATATATATATATATATATATATATATATATATATATATATATATACACACGTTAGGTCAGGAAAAAACACAGAGGCTATTTCATCCCTACAAGCCTGTTTCGCAGGTTTCCCTGCTCCTCAGGGGATTAAAAAAGAAATTAAAAAATCCCCTGAAGAGCAGTGAAACCTGTGAAACAGGCTTGTAGGGATGAAATAGCCTCTGTGTTTTTTCTGACCTAATATGACATCCTCGGTACAGAGCCCACATACGTATATATATGTAATTTTTGTGTTATATCGGTGGAAACGAATGCTTTCTTTTTTTTAGTTAATTTTGGTAAGATGTGTCTTCTGTTTGTTTGGACGTGGTTTAGTTCAGGTTTTAACTTCCGTTCTTCCGGTTATATGGATCAACATCATGTGTATACTGATACAAGTCTTGCTTAGCCATAAAATTACAAATGCAACCATGCTGCCCCATGTACTGAAACTCAGCGCTTTTATAAGGTTAAAGATTGTCCTGTACATTTATACAGGGAATATGGTAAAGTGAAAGGTATGAATATGTGGAAAGAGTGGAAGTGAGGTGGTAGCTGAGGGTGATGAGAAGCTAGACAGCCAGCATAATAAAGCATGCTAAATGTAAGCCCCCAGATTTACTGGGCCTTTACTCCAAAGCTGAATGCACCATCATTTTCCCTCCCAAAACGTTAATGTCACACAGGACGGCCATAAATATATCACTGCATTAATTTAAGGGTCCACAATGTAAGAAACCACTCCATTGTTCTCCCTTGAGGCTGAAAAAGCCCCTGGAATAATGGGAATTTTTATGAACATGTGGGAAGATGATATGGATGATGACACTCATGATGCTGCAAGGTACGCTCACACACAAAAGCGGTGGGATGTAAAACTCACCACAAACAAATGTGAGAAAATGGGTTTTTCCTCTGATATGTCATTTCAATTGCTCCGTCTAACAAACAGGTATTCTAAGCCTTTGACTGATAATGGCTTGAAAATGTAAACCGTGCGCACTTGTGAAGGGATGTTTGTTTTCTAGCTTACAAAGGTCATTATTGTTCGGTTGTGCACTCACACTTTTCCTGTCTGCAACTGCAACTATGTATAAAAACTAATGTTTAAAAAAGGAACATAACACTACAAGAAATTGGTTTTCACAAGAGCCCTTGTTGAGGTCTGTGGTGACGAGATTATTTTCAATGTTTTCTGTGAAATTGATTAGCTGTATGAGAATAATCACACACATTTTGTTTCCCATCTATCAACTACTCTAAACATTCCATTAATATTCCCTAATTTATCAATTTAGAGCAGGGTTCGTCAACCCAAAATGTTGAAAGAGCCATACAGGACCAAAAAATAAATAAAAAATCTGTCTGGAGCCTCAAAAATTAAAAGCCTTATATAAGTGTTATAATGAAGGCAACACATGATGCAAGTGTCTATATTAGCTATATCAGCCTACTATCAAAATTACTTTAAAAGTATCGTATAAGTGTTATAATGAAAGCAACACATGATGTAAGTGTCTATATCAGCTATATTAGCCTACTATCAAAGGCTAACACAAATTTTCGTTGACAGAAATGTTGTATTTTAATTTTTATTCTACATGTTTTTGCAACGTTGGAAATCCTTAGTAAAACGGAGGCTTCTCACAGGATGAGATAACTCCTGGAAATTACTGGCTTATAATAGCCAAAGGCATAGATGTGTGTGTCCAAGTTAAAGGAAACGGCAGGCTGTCTTCTTCTAATGGATTTATTACAATCTTTGGAAGCTGGGTAACGTTTGCTGTGGTCTGGAACAACATGGCACACAAACAACTATGAGAAATGCAATCAATATTACATACATATAATATGTAATGAGGCATGCAAATATAAATTAAATACACAGAGGACATAGGCAAAGGAAATTAAATGAGCTCAAATATACCTAAAAACTAAGCATAATGATGCAATATAGACAGACAGCTAGCATAAATAGCATGTTAGCATTGATTAGTTTGCTGTCATGCAGTGACCAAATATGCCTGATTAGCACTCCAACATGTCAATAATATCAACAAAGCTGACCCTTGTGCATTCACACACAGCATAACACGTTTGGTGGACAAAATGAGACAAAGAAGTAGTGGCATAAAACGCGTCTTTCTGTGGCAACGACGGAGAAAGTTGTACATGTAAACAAACTACAATGAGTTCAAGGATCGCTGAAATTAGTAGGACAAAACGGTGCTCACCAAATACTCTCATTAGTGAAGCATTTATAACAAAAACAGTGGGATTTCTAACAATTACTAAGGTTTGTGTCATATTTGTTCTCCTACAGAAATTATATTAAAACAAAACAGTTTTTTTTTTGTATTCATCTTTTTCCATTTCCACACATCTCTGAAAGAGGTCCAGTGAGCCACTAGGGCGGCGCTATGCGGCTCTAGAGCCACGGGTTGTTGACCCCCAACCTAAAGTATTTCATTTATTTAAAACATTCAGGCGATGCTGACTTTTCATAAAATCCAGTTTTTCTTGGAATTTCCCATTTCTAATACAGATTATTGAGTATTTTTACAACTGCTACATTTCTTAACCAATTCAACCCGTTCTAACACCATAACATTCAGCTTACTCAAAACCTTTAGGTTAGCTATTTTTGACCTTTCAAAAATTCCCACCTTAACCCAGACTCCACATTTTCCATTTGGAAAAATCCTTTGATCATAAGAATTCTACTGCTTCCTCCAATTCTCAACCGATTCAAAGCATTCCAACAATAAACTGTTCAGATCATTCAAAATATTCATGGCATCTATTTTTGACATTCCCTATAGTTCACATTCTCCGGCACTAAAGTTCCCATTGAATTCAAGTGCTTTTTTTGTTTTTTCTTAATGCATTCAAACAATTCAAGCATCAAAACAGTCAAGCTATCGATTATCTACATTCCAAAAAATCCTCCTTTTCCTGTAATTTAGCATTTTTCGTTCATCATCTCAGTTCATCTTGATCCCTTCATCATTTAGAGTTTCCACAGAAATGTTTATTTTCTAATTAACACTTAAAGGGGCCTTATGGTCTTATTTTCTGACTTATAAATGTTGTAACAATGTTGGATACTCGTGTTAAACAAGGCCAACGCGTCAAATCATAAGGGTTGTGCATTTGGACGTAAGCCTACACACAGTTTTGGATGCCTCTGAACGTTTTGTTTTGCAGTGTTTTTTTTAAATTGTGTGCCATTTTTGATATCACAGATTTACAGACATACTTAGTGGGCATTTCTGTCAAATAAATACTTCTGTGTTTGTTTGTCCACACAATTTTACACAGGAGTCTTTCTTTAACATAACCTGATTTGTACAAAAAAATGTGTACAATTTGTTTTTATTTATTTAATGAATGAATTATTACATTTTACTAATTGTATTTAAATTACTAAAATTTAGTACAAATTAAGTATAAAGTTGGGTTAGCTGCTAAACTCCAATGAAAAAGACGGTGGGTCTATGACATTACTACTTGAATTGAGGTAAAAAAAAAGGGAAAGTAGGACTCATAGGATAAATAATTATTTATGGTGGCATATGCAGAATATCACGGACATGCAATATCCAGTGAGATAAATGCTGGCTTTTTTTCATGCTGCTCTGTATCGATACATATTACTTGGACCACAAGGAAGTGTTTTAAATGTTTATTAGAAAAATCATAGGTCCCTATAATTAAGAATTATGTCTCCTGTCTTGAAATTATGATTCATTAAGTCATTAAGCAATTGATCGAATTCAAAAGAACATAATGATGTTTATTGTCTTAAAATACATTTCCCAATGACAAAACATGTTCCTAAACAATAATTGAAAAAAATGTTTAACAAATACATTTTGTCTATTATAGTCACCCCTGTATGAACAGATAGACATGCTGTTAGGCTCCTTGCATAGGTAATGTATGGCAACAATTATGCAGCATCACATAATGAGAGGTGTAAGGAAAAACAATGGCTAATAAGCGGAAGAGGACCATCTTGCACTTCCCAGGGAACTAATGAAAACTTTAATTAAGTGTCAAATTGCAATGCTCTCCCACTGAGTGTTTTTCATACTTTCTAAAAGGTTATAGTCTAAGCTGACAGAGCTTCTGAGCCCCAACCCCCCCACTAAGAGAATTAACAATGTAGCATGTTTTGTATGCAGTCTTTGTTTTTTCTCACAGGCTTGAGTCAGAACCAGAGGCCTTATGTACGAATCGTGTGCACACACAAAAACCTGGCTACGCCCCTTTTTCACGGCAAAGTTCAAACGTATCAAGAGTGAAGTGAACGTGGAAATGTGCGGTTCCCCACGCCAACTTTATGGCTGTCGTACGCACATTTCTACATGCCGTGGACACTTAGGCGACACTCAGTGGTGATGCTGGGTAACTGTTTAAATAAAGAAATGTCAAACAATTACTCCTCAGAATGATTGACGTGCACATCAGAGACATATGAACATTTTAACACAGCCCCCGTGTGTGCAATTACACAAATGTAAATTAAAGTATAGGCAAAATGCTGCAAAAAACAAACTTAATTATCAGCATGTTAGCGCAGGTATATTAAACTCTCAAACAAGTCAGCTAAACAGGCCAAAATGTAAGCGCAATTTGATATATAATCGACAAATGTCTATGAATGTTCTCATTCATCCAGGTCATTGTCATCTCAGGGCATTCAATCGATCGCAACTGGACTGTTTGGTTTGTCTTGGAAGACATTTCGCCGCTCATCCAAGTAGGCTTCATCAAATACCTAGATTGGTCAGAAATAGTCTTAGACTTAGATCTAGTCCACCAGCTGGTGCCAAAATCCCAAATGTTTATACTCCAAAAACCAGGATTGCAAGGATGGTTTCACCCTATCGTAGGGAGGAAAACAACTGTTGAGATGCAAAAGCGCAATACTACGGTCGATGCCAACGACAGTCGTTGAAGTGGAATTTCCCCTCGTTAGCATTGTGGTATTGTGTGGCAGATCGATCGCTGTGGATTGACTACTACCAGTCCAAAATAGTCGGAATCCCCCACATAAACATTCCATTCAGTTGTAAACAAATGGCACAAATGGGATTCTGGTCACCTTCTGTCACCAGAATGGTCTGCTGTCATTAGGATGCCGACTGATAGAATCTTGTTATATTCCCGTTCGGATGAAGAATGACTCATAATCGTCATGAAGAAACAATAAGATTCACTCTATACTTGGTGTTTTTTAACAGTAAACTACTATAGTAGCTACAGCTGCTTCTATGATAGACTGACTGTTTTATAGGTGCCACCCACGTGGCAACCCTGAAAAACTGGACACTCAAAGAGCAGTGACGGGTGCTGCCGGTCAACTGGTGCTGCCACTGCGGGAGCAGCGCGGGAGACCCTCACAGGGCGGGAATTGCACCGGTCCGCTTGTGCGCAAATAATTTTCCATCTGGACATTTATGGTGCGTTCCATTTGTAGTCTAAATTTCCGAGTTCCTAGTCAAAAGTTTATACTGGAATTTTAAATATAAATGTTTCTTTACTGTCACGCTGAAATGAATCACTGAATTTAATTTGCTACTGTACACAGCCTCAGTCACTTGTTCATCTCGTCTATGTGTGTGTGCGTGTGTGTGTGTGTTTGTGTGTGTGTGTGTGTGTGTAGCTCATCATGTCAGTGCAGAAAGACCCACACGCCTCTATTAACTGCAAATAAAAAGTGCATGTGCAAAGCTTGTTTTTGCCTTGGTTTACAGCGCGAGATGTAAATGTACCGTAAATATTTATTTACTGTCATGTCAAGCCAAAATAAATCACTGCAACGTCCCAATTCCATCATTCATGTTAATGAGCCAGTCATTAGATCTTGTTTGTCAGTGAATATCACAATCCTCCATTCATTTGATCAAATGCTATACTTTGACATGTAATAGTCAAAACAAATCTGGTTTGAAAACAACTAAATATTAAAAAGAAGAATGTTAAACTTGCTGCTCTAATCAAACTTATAATTTTTTTAAAGTCACTTTTGAATCTCTCCCAGATTGTCCAGTTCAATAAATTATGCAAATGAGGCAAAGACGTCATCTGGTAACTTTTAGGACAGCAAATAGCTACTTTATCTTGATGAGGAGTTGGCAACACTGTCCTCACTATCTTCAATCTCTTCTGATCTCTCTCTGCACTCTCATTTTCAGGAGGTCCATAAGGGGGATGTCACCAGCACTGCCCAGAATGACAGCAGATCTCTCGTCTCTTCCCCATACCTACCATTTAGCTACATGTTACGGTTTGATTGAAAACTGTTTTACAGTGGTTCTTAAAGTGGATTCCATGGACTACTTTGGGGGGTCTACAATGACTCTTACAAGGTCTGTAACTCTGACAGGGGTCTAAATTGATATTTACAAGTCTGTAACTCTGATGCACACGCATTGAGACTAACGTTAGGGTCTCTTTTCCAAGTGTGAAATGGTACAGGACAATGTTAGACTTATAGTAACCTTAAAACAGTACATATTAACTAGTAGTGATTGGACGAGGCTTCGAGGGGTGTGTCGAGTATTAGAGGGAGCGTTTCCACGAAGTGTGTTATCGAGACTTGCTCCATGTAGGGGAAGAGCCGGCAATGATGGCATGTGAAGCCTCGTTGCCAGGCCATACCATGTGACTGCTTCGGGGCGCGATTCAGATTTTGCTGGGAGATTCGGCAACACAAATAGGTCGCCCAAGCTCCGTTGAAAATCTGGGCTTTTGAGAGTTGCGGTCAGTTCAGAATTTAGTGGTTCTTAACCTGGGTTCGATTAAATCTCAGGGGTTCGGTGAGTCAGTCTTAGGGGTTTGGCGGAGGACAAGACACACACTTGACTCATATGATTTGTGATGACACGCCCCGCTTGGCCATCTTTGGCTGCATGTGATTACGCTACATTGTTGGGCCTATCTTTGCCGCAGGGAATTTGGTACGCTTAGTAGTCAAATTGTGACGGTCGTGATGGTTCGTGGTGGGATTTATTTGTTAATATTTTAATCTCTTCATACTAACTATGTCGAGCAAAAAAAGAAAGTGGTCAAACAAATACGTACAAAATGGATTTGATGGGAGTCAGCATCCACTCACACCTGGATAAGGGAAATGGCACTGTTAGGATCCTGTTCCTGGACTTCTCGAGTGCCTTTAATACTATCCAGCCCCACCTTCTCCAGGACAAGCTGTACAGAATGCAAGTGGACCCCTGCCTGGTTGCCGGGATTACCTCACCGATAGGCCACAGTACGTCAGACTGAAGGACATCACGTCTGACACTGTGATCAGCAGCATGGAGCACCGTAGGGAACGCTGCTGGCCCCTCTTCTCTTCACCTTGTACACCGCTGACTTCTGCTACAAGTCGGAGCTGTGTCACATCCAGAAATACGCGGATGACACAGTCATTGTCGGGTGCATCAGGGACGGCAGAGAGGAGTTTCGGAGCCTGGTGAGGGACTTTGCTGTCTGGTGCCACAGGAACCTCTTGCAGCTCAATCCGTCAAAGACCAAGGAGCTGGTCATTGACTTTGAGAGGTCGAGTACAAGGTCACAACCTATTGTGATCGAGGGAGTCGAGGTACAGTCCGAGGACTCATTCAAGTTTCTCGGGGCGTGGCAAGACAATAAGCTGGACTGGACTGTTAACCTGGACCACGTGTACAGGAACGGACAGAGCAGGTTGTACCTCCTGAGTAGGCTGCGCTCCTTCAACATTTGCAAAAAACTCTTGTGGATGTACTACCAGTCTGTGGTTGCCAGTGTTCTGTTCTATATCGTAGTGTGCTGGGGGGGGGAGTACATCTATGAAGGACAGCTCCAGACTGGAGAAACTGATCAGGCAGGCCGGCTCTAGATCGGAATAAAACTGGACTCACTGGTAACGGTGGACTGTGAAAAAACTAGTGAGCATCATGGATGATGCCAGTCACCCTCTGCATACCGTTATCAGTAGCCAGAGGAGCCTGTTCAGTGCTAGACTGCTTCATCCCAAGTGCAGGACTAATAAGACTAAAAAACTCCTTTGTCCCACACGCCATCAGACTGTACGACAAGGGGATGCAAAACAATAACGGTGCAATACTTTTTCATAACATGGTCACTACTGCCTAGTTTATCTTGTTATATTATTGTTTTAACTGTTATATTTTTATTTTTATTGTTGCTTTTTATTTTTATTTTTATTGTAATAATTTTCTATTTTATTTCCATTTACACCCCCATTATTTACTTTTCACTTTTTAAATTCGATCTCAATTCTGTACACTGCTGCTGGAATTTTAATTTTCCCGAGGGAACTCTACTGAAGGAATCAATAAAGTACCATCTATCTATCTATCTTATCTGCATGATTTACAATACCAAGTTGAGCAATTCTAGTCTAGCATCGGCAAAACTAAGGGAAATACAAGAACACAATGCTCGCTGAATTCAAGGTGAAGAGAGCCGGATTTGATGAAAAGGCTGAACTGATCACAAAGCAGGGAAAACCACACACCATCGGTGAAACACTCATAAAACCAGCTGTGTTGGATATGGCGGAAAAGCTGGGAAAAGCTGCTAAAGATAAGTTATCCCAAATTCCTTTCAAATGACACCGTCAGTGACATAATAGAGGACATGAGCAAAGACATATTAATTGATTGATTGATTGATTGAAGCTTTTATTAGTAGATTGCACAGTAAAGTACATATTACGTACAATTGACCACTAAATGGTAACACCCGAATAAGTTTTTCAACTTGTTTGATTCATGATACAGATATATACTATATACATACTATCATTATAATACAGTCATCACACAAGATAATCATCAGTGTGATGGTAGTTATAGATCTGATTTCAAGCCTGGCAAATTTTAGCCTCGAACTCGACGAGACCACAGACGTTTCCGATCTAAGCCAGCTTGCTGTATTCGTAATAAAGGAAGACAGTTGATTTTGCAAGCCTCTTACGACAACTTAAGCAGCCAATGAAAAGAAACTTCTTCAGAGACAGCAATATTTTGTGGGATATGGTTTCTGCTGTTTGTTCGGACGGAGCTCAAGTGTTGCTGGGAAGAAAGTCTGGTTTTGGTGCGCTAGTAAAAGCGATGCGCCACACATCATTGTAATGCATTGTATTCTGCACAGGCATGCGTTGGCAACAAATACTTGCCTCAAAAACTGGCAGATGTATTGAAAATTGTAGTGGAATGTGTGAAGTATTTTTAGTGAGCTGTGTAAAGAAATGGCTCTGAATTCGAATTACTTCTGTGCCATTTTAACGTTGGTGGTTATGCCAGGGACAGGTGCTGAATTGTTTTTGCCATGCGTGTGGAATTAGTTCTGTTTTTGCAAAAGCACCAACATTGTCATGCAGATTGTTTAAAAAATGTTCTCATTTTGGCGTACATGGCTATCAATCATCTCAATCAGAAGAAGCATGGCGGAAGAGTCAACATTGTCGAAGCAGAAAAAAAACCTTAAGGCTTGTCAAAACAAGACGAGCAGAGAACAGAATGCTAACTTCCCAAACTTTTCCCCTGCTGGACGACGGTGTTAGTAGGATCAAATCAATCAATCAATCAATCAATGTTTATTTATATAGCCCTAAATCACAAGTGTCTCAAAGATGTATCTGGAATTATTTCTGTACCCACGGAAATGAAGCAAGTAATTGGCACACATTAAGGGGAGCTTGCAAAGTCTCTCGACGGATACTTCCCCAAAAGAAAGTCATATTCAACATGGTTGAGACAGCCGTTCACGCTTAGTGTTGAGACAGCAGATGTCAATGATGAATACCTCGACGAAATCATTAAAATTCAGCAGAGCCAAGTTCAACAGCAACTCTTCAGGACAACAACACACTCAACGTTTTGGTGTCAACAAATGGTAGCGTACCCTGTTGTTGCTGACAAAACCCTGGAGATGTTCATACCGTTCGTTACAACATATCTTTGCGAGCAATCTTTTTCGAGGGTGCTGGACTTAAAAAAAAAAAAAGGAAATTGGGAAAATGACATGACAGTGGCACTTGCCAAGGTGAAGCCGTGCATTTCTGAACTGGTCTTTGAAAGGCAACAGCAGAAGTCACACTGATTTGCAGCAAGTTTGAATTATTATGTTTTTGTGTGAAAATCATATGTTGCTGGTTTTGTTCTTTGAAGACAGTAATGTTGACGCACAGTTAATTTTGTACACCAGTAAAGCATATGAATTTGAAAATGTTGAATGTATTGAAAATATTGGAATGAGGAAAAAAAATCACATTTTATTTTTCCTATTAAGAATAGTTCGGTGACTGCGCATATGAATCTGGTGGGGTTAAGTACCTCCAACAAGGATACAAAACACGGGGATAAAGAATAAACATTGTTTTTAAAATGCCAATAGAATCAAAGAATGAAAGTACATGATATTCCACACGACGGGAAACGTAATCCAAGCGGTTTACCGCTTGTTAAATAGCTATGTTGCTTCCATCCTTCCAACAAGACTTTGGTAGCTAATGGTTTGCACACTCACATTTTATGCCACATGACCTGAGTTCGACTCTCTGCAACGTCAATTTCTGAATGTGTTTATGACTGTATACATTACAATTATTTATGTAACACATACTGTATGCATTCTTTTTTTTAACCAGCAACCAGAAATCAACAGCTCTTAAAACCAAACATTCAAATGAACTAATAAATCGTTCCTGTTCATTGTCCAAGTTACATTGTAAAGTCATCTTCCTCTTTAAATCCATATGCCATTTTCACGAGGTGACATAAAACATAATACCATCTGCCTTATCATATAATACTATCATGTTGGCAAAATACAAACTCACAATACATTAAAAACATTTTATTATACATGTGTTGTTTACCTAGCTCAATCATTCGGTCAAACATTTATTGTGATTTGTCGTCATTCCCAAGACCCATACCAGACGCAAACATTCCATGCATCACACATTATGTGTTTTAGATACAGCTGTTTGTAAATATACATTTGGCTAGCAGGTGGTTTCTTGTGCTGAAGCACACATGAAGCTTCAGAAATTCTCAAACTAATTGGCTTATGGGGTTCAATGCCTCATGAAGCTTCATCTGACCAGCACTATTAACTAGGAAACTCAAGGAGAAACAGGAAATCAACAGTGAACATAATTAGGTAGTTACCTACCCTCTGTCTTCCAGCAAGATGAGGGTATAACGCACCTTGAGTGCGTTATAAAGTAGGCGTTGAGATGTGCGTGAACGTTAGCTTCTGATTGGTTAAAATTGCGTGGTGCCTTCCGTGGTTGGTTAGATTAAGGCTCCTGCATAACAGTTCCTGTATAACTTATATTTACGCTTGCAACTTAGAAGAAGACACAAAGCCAGGAGATAGCTCGTTTATCAAATTACTCGCAAGTTGGAATACTCGTAAGTTAAGGTACCGCTGTACTGCTGCATTTCTCAGTTGTCAGCTATGTTCCACAAGTGATACTGATGATGGAAAAGAAGAGAAAGTGACTTGCACTCTCACAAATTGATGTCTCCACTTTAATGCTTCAATTTAGGATGCAATATGAATCTTAGATCAATTGAATTGTACCAAAAAAAACATGACAACTCAAATTGGACAGGTATGCTTTTAAGGCTGTGCAGTCTACTGTTTTCTCATATTAGGATGTCTATACTCTTTATTAACTAGATACAGACAACATTTTCAAATTAGTCTTCCTCTTGTCTTCCTTCTTAGTCTATCTTTTTAACTTTGGACTAAAGTAGTGTTGCCAGCAGTGTTTTATTACTGTTACAAAAACCTGCAGTACAAACACCATTATTGTAATTTTAAATTTAATAAAGTACTATTTCAAAAGTTACGGTGGCGTTACAACTCATGCCATTCACTCTCCAAACAAAATGTTATGAAACTAACTATCCATCTATCCGTTTT
This sequence comes from Entelurus aequoreus, assembly GCF_033978785.1. NCBI lineage: Eukaryota > Metazoa > Chordata > Actinopteri > Syngnathiformes > Syngnathidae > Entelurus > Entelurus aequoreus. Next base: position 49,083,627 of record NC_084738.1, on the reverse strand, counting down.
CTACCGCTTCTCCCTCTTGGCCTAATTACATGTATTAAGTAATTGCATTAGTAAGCCTACAACTGAACCACTGTTCTCACAAAATGTGCAAGTTACAGAACAGCACGTCTTGTCAAAGCATATTCCGGTGCTGAAAAATATTGAGAGAAACGACTTGTGAAAAAGCACCTTATGTTGTATTCATAGCTGCAGCACTCTTTTCCCCTGAAGATAATGCCATCATACTGCTGTCTACTTAATTACCATGGAAAAACATATCGTGTATTATTTAAAGAAAATAAATAAGCAAATAAGCAGGGGAGCATTATTTTTACAACTACAGTAACTATCAAAGTACCTTATTTGCTTTGGTACCAATATCATAAATGTACAGATTATAGATGTAGATAAAAGAACAACAACTTTGACTACATGTATTTTGCTGGCATGCCTATCAAGCCCAGGGCAACCAAGATGTATAATATATGGTGATTTTAACCCTTAGAAATCTGAGGTAGGTGGTAGCGGTTTTACCTTCTTTTGTTTTTACCTTTTATATTTGGCCATTAAACTGTTTCTTGTCTCGGTTATTTCCTTTTTTCAGTACAACCTCATATGCCATGCAGTGTACCGTTAATTGTTGTTATTTTTTACACAATGTCTTAAAATCACACAAAAATCTAAAATCAGAGTAGGAAAAATTGTGATTGTTTTACTCAAAATTGTCTCACTGTAACAAAACCTTCTCATATATTAGAATACAAATATTAAATGTATAATTCAAAGACAAGCTAAATGCATGGAAATACTTTGTTTACCTGTTTCTCTCTCCCTCTGCAACCAAACCGCTGCAAAAGCTTTGATTGATTGATGACAGCTTTTTGTATTATTATTATTATAAATGTTACTTTCACTTTCAAAGCAATACCTGTGTCTGCACCAAAAGTGCTTAGAAATGACTTATAAATGTGAAAAAACAATTACAAAATGATTCAATCATCAACATTATTTATCATGAATCAGTTGTATTGTTAATAGGAAGTGTCTGTGTGGCCGTGCCATTATTATGTTAGTCCACCTATCATGCTGCGTCAGCATAGACCGCAGATACGAGGTGGTGGACTCCAGGGAGTCAGTATCACTTTAAGAAATATGATGGTTGCTTCTAACACATTAGTACAAAGCAAACATCTTACCTTTACAGTAGCACATGAGGACCAAATGTTGGAAAATGTGAATATTTTTTGATTGCACATTTTATGTAGGGCAAAACTCAGTGAAAATTGTATTTTATATGAGGTGGCGACTTGTTCAGGGTGTACCCCGCCTTCCACCCCAATGCAGCTGGGATAGGCTCCAACACCCCCGCAAACCTCGGGAGGGACAAGCAGTAGAAAATTGATGGATATGTGGCATAACTGTTAGTGTCATCTTGTATTGTTCTTCGTGTACACATCCAGCTGATACTTGTATTTTTCTAGTGATGTGCAGATTGATACTGAAATATCCATACCGCCTTTACCCGCTCTTTATGCACTAATACACATTCTCAAATCAAAATATCAATACTTTTAATACTTAAATTGTTTGATATAATGTATATCATTACCAGGAACACAGTCTTAAGTAACTAAATCACTGAGATTGTATCTGAATGAAACACCTTTTTTTTTTTACCCCCGTAAAGGTAGGTACGTAATGCACAAGCAAGACAATTCCTGGCAATTAAAATGAGTCACTCAGTATTATAAAACAGCAAATGTATGCATCCTTTTATTGTAGGCCATTTGGAGACACTACGTACAGAGTTGAATAGAAATAAGCTAACACATTCATTGCAGAGTAACGCCATCCTTTGTTTCACCCTGTGATTTTATATTGTTTGAAGATGATTCCCCAATAACAGCAACACTTGGAATACACTACTTCTTGAATTTTACCAGGCACATTAAGTATATTGGCTCAAAGTATCGGTATCCCTGATACCAGCCTGACATTTACTTGGTATTGGATCAGAAAGAAAATCAGTGGTATGCACATCACTAATTTCATCTTCTTTTATTATACAGTATGTGTGTGATATTATTCCAGTGAAGTTCACCACAGGACTGAATGTTTACACTGCCATCTGTTGGCAGACTGAATACACTGCTGCAAAGTGCAAATTCAAGATCAGAGTATTTTTCTTTTTCTTTTTTTTAAATAAACCTTTATTTATAATATTCAACATTTACAAACAAGCAAAGAAAACAATAAGAATCAAAACAAGTAAAGAAACAGTACAAACATAGTACAATAGAGAGCCAGGGGGTTGTAAACTAAATCAAGTAAATAAAGTAGAATGCAATATATATGTAGCAATGTGTAAAGCAATAGACTCACACAAGTTCCGTAAATAATCCAAATTTGTAGGACAGCATAATACTTTTCACAGCTTTTTGGTTGTTAGAGGTAGAAAGAGTTTTAAAGTAAATTTCTAATTATTTTTTATAAAAGCACAAAAAACAGGTTGGGTATTGAGAAACTTACATTTATGAATACACAACTTAGCCAATAGTACAATGAAGTTGCAAAGGTAAAATTCCTTTTCAAATCGTTTCTCATACTGCGTATATCCAAATAGCACATCTTCAAAACCAAGCACAAATCTGTCATGAATATTGTCCAGGATGATACGACAGATGCCCTGCCATAGTGATCGAGTGCTTTCATAAGTCCAAAACAGGTGATAAACAATTCAAGATCAGAGTCACTGTTGCATTTTAAACTATGATTACGTCACACAGAAAACAGTCAACAAAACAATAAGGATCTTAAAGATTAGCCAAGATGAGTAATTATGAGCAATAATGACTAATAATGGAGTATTACAGTACAGTATTATAATAATGAAAAAAATAACTAATAAGCAGTGAGGTATACAAAAGTCATACGTTAGTTAAAGATAATATATCTTCCAGGAAAATGACATGAGTAAAAGTCTAGCTCTTATCTATTGTCTATGGGTACAACCCAAAATGAAATACAACATCATGGAGGAAAAGTCCATATAAAAAATACCTTTGTTAAAGAACACTCAAGTGGTTTTCTGTGTTAATGTTTCTAGAGCAGGAATGTCAAACTCCTTTTCATCACACACTGTGAAACATATGTAACTACGGTATATAAATGTCAAACTCCTACATGGTATTATACACATGTTCCCTCATTTGATGAGTATCATTGTTTACCAACAAACTGATGGAAAACTTGCCTTGAAAGCACAAGTCATGGTGACAAGCATACTAAAAATTCACATATTGTTGAATTTATTTCAAGAAGGTTTACAATGAACAAAAGTATATTTTATTTTCTGTCAACATTGAAACACGTTTAGCAAGACAGATGTGGTGCCTCATGATTTCCAGGCTTTAGCAGGTCACATAAAATGATGTTTGACACCTGTGTTCTAACATGTTTCTTTGTTTGAGTAGCCCGAATTCAACATTAAAGGCCTACTGAAATGAAATGTTTTTATTTAAACGGGGATAGCAGATCCATTCTATGTGTCATACTTGATCATTTCGCGATATTGCCATATTTTTGCTGAAAGGATTTAGAATAGAACAACGACGATAAAGTTCGCAACTTTTGGTCTCTGATAAAAAAAAGCCTTGCCTGTACCGGAAGTAGCGTGACGTAGTCAGTTGTTCACCTCCTCATATTTTCCTATCGTTTTCAACGCAGCTAGAGCGATTCGGACCGAGAAAGCGACGATTACCCCATTAATTTGAGCGAGGATGAAAGATTTGTGGATGAGGAACGTTAGAGTGACGGACTAGAATGCAGTGAAAGACAGATCTTTTTTCGCTCTGACCGTAACTTAGGTACAAGCTGGCTCATTGGATTCCACACTCTCTCCTTTTTCTATTGTGGATCACGGATTTGTATTTTAAACCACCTCGGATACTATATCCTCTTGAAAATGAGAGTCGAGAACGCGAAATGGACATTCACAGTGACTTTTATCTCCACGACAATACATCGGCGAAGCTCTTTAGCTACTGAGCTAACGTGATAGCATCTGGCTCAAATGCAGATGGAAACAAAATAAATAAATCCCTGACTGGAAGGATAGACGGAAGATCAACAATACTATTAAACCATGTACATGTAACTACACGGTTAATAATTCTCAGCCTGGCAAAGCTTAACAATGCTGTTGCTAACGACGCTGAAGCTAACTTAGCAACTTAGCAAACGGACCTCACAGAGCTATGATAAAAACTTTAGCGCTCCACCTACGCCAGCCAGCCCTCATCTGCTCATCAACACCCGTGCTCACCTGCATTTCAACGATCGACGGCGCGACGAAGGACTTCACCCGATCACAGATGCGGTTGGCGGCTAGCATCGGTTGGCGGCTAACATCGGCTAGTGCGTCTGCTATCCAAGTAAGTCCTCCTTGTTGTGTTGCTACAGCCAGCCGCTAATACACCGATCCCACCTACAACTACACTACCGTTCAAAAGTTTGGGGTCACCCAAACAATTTTGTGGAAAAGCCCTCATTTCTAAGAACAAGAATAGACTGTCGAGTTTCAGATGAAAGTTCTCTTTTTCTGGCCATTTTGAGCGTTTAATTGACCCCACAAATGTGATGCTCCAGAAACTCAATATGCTCAAAGGAAGGTCACTTTTGTAGCTTCTGTAACGAGCTAAACTGTTTTCAGATGTGTGAACATGATTGCAAAAGGGTTTTCTAATCATCAATTAGCCTTCTGAGCCTATGAGCAAACACATTGTACCATTAGAACACTGGAGTGATAGTTGCTGTAAATGGGCCTCTATACCCCTATGTAGATATTGCACCAAAAACCAGACATTTGCAGCTAGAATAGTCGTTTACCACATTAGCAATGTATAGAGTGTATTTCGTTAAAGTTAAGACTAGTTTAAAGTTATCTTCATTGAAAAGTACAGTGCTTTTCCTTCAAAAATAAGGACATTTCAAAGTGACCCCAAACTTTTGAACGGTACTGTATCTTCTTTGCAATCTCCATTGTTCATTAAACAAATTGCAGAAGATACACCAACACAGATGTCCAGAATACTGTGGAATTATCAAATGAAAACAGAGCTTTTTGTATTGGCTTCAATGGGCTACCGATACTCCTGTTTCACTGGCTACGTCACGCGCATATGTCAAAATCCAAAGGTGTTTTCAACCGGAAGTTTAGAGGGACATTTAAAATTGCACTTTATAAGTTAACCCGGCCGTATTGGCATGTGTTGCAATGTTAAGATTTCATCATTGATATATAAACTATCAGACTGCGTGGTTGGTAGTAGTGGGTTTCAGTAGGCCTTTTAGTATAAAATATAGTGCCTACAAAACAATTGGAAAATATCCAATATATTTTTTTAAAGGCCTACTGAAACCCACTACTACCGACCACGCAGTCTGATAGTTTATATATCAATGATGAAATCTTAACATTGCAACACATGCCAATACGGCCGGGTTAACTTATAAAGTGCAATTTTAAATTTCCCGGGAAATATCCGGCTGAAAACATCTCGGTATGATGACGTTTGCGCGTGACGTCACGGATTGAACGGAAGTATTGGGACACCATCGTGTCCCAATACAAACAGCGTCTGTTTTCATCGCAAAATTCCACAGTATTCTGGACATCTGTGTTGGTGAATCTTTCGCAATTTGTTTAATGAACAATGGAGACAGCAAAGAAGAAAGCTGTAGGTGGGATCGGTGTATTGGCGGCCGGCTACAGCAACACAGCCAGGAGGACTTTGAGTTGGATAGCAGACGCGCTATCCGACGCTAGCCGCCGACCGCACCTATGATCGGGTGAAGTCCTTCGTCGCGGCGTCGATCGCTGGAACGCAGGCTAGCACGGGTCGTGATGAGCAGATGAGGGCTGGCGTAGGTGGAGAGCTAATGTTTTTAGCATAGCTCTGTTGAGGTCCCGTAGCTAAGTTAGCTTTAATGGCGTCATTAGCAACAGCATTGCTAGGCTTCTCCAGGCTGCACAGCATTAACCGTGTGATTACAGGTCCAGGGTTTGGTTCGGTGTCTCTTGATAGTAGAAGTAATAATATTATTGTTGATCTTCTGTCTATCCTTCCAGTCAGGGGCATGTTTCTTCTGTTTCTATCCGCAGTTAAGCACGATGCTATCACGTTAGCTCCGAAGCTAAAGTGCTTCACCGATGTATTGTCGTGGAGATAAAAAGTCACTGTGAATGTCCATTTCGCGTTCTCGACTCTCATTTTCAAGAGGATATAGTATCCGAGGTGGTTTAAAATACAAATCCGTGATCCACAATAGAAAAAGGAGAGAGTGTGGAATCCAATGAGCCCTTGTACCTAAGTTACGGTCAGAGCGAAAAAAGATACACCCTGGCGTCCTGCACTGCACTCTAATCCTTCACTCTCACTTTCCTCATCCACAAATCTTTTTTTTATCAGCGAGCAAAAGTTGCGAACTTTATCGTCGATGTTCTCTACTAAATCCTTTCAACAAAAATATGGCAATATCGCGAAATGATCAAGTATGACACATAGAATGGACCTGCTATCCCCGTTTAAATAAGAAAATGTAATTTCAGTAGGCCTTTAATGAACTCCTACCAGCCTGTAACAATCAAACCCCAAGTTATTAGACTCAGTTTAAAAAAAATACTATTATTGGCGCCTCACACCAAAAAAACAATCCTTAATTGGCTGGGTGGGGAGCAGTTTTCGGCCCGTCACTCATAATTAATTCAGTGGCAATCGAATTACACAAAAAGTCTGTATGGAACGTAAGGTAAATTAGAAATACTACTTGTCCGAGACAGGACATGTTGAAAGAAAATGTAAAAGACAACTAAACAAACCTTAAGAACTACACAACATAAATCAATGAATGGATTGTGTGTATGAAAAAGTGTAGTGATATAACATAAGGATGGGGCACATGTGAAAACAACTCTCAATGTTCATAGTGGATTTTATATGTATGTGTTTTGTTTTACATGTAAAGAATGCTGAGCACCACTGAAGTCAAAACTCAGTTTGCTGTAAATGTAAAAGACCACAAGATGGCGGAGTCAGTACAGAAATAGTAGCCTCTCCGAACTAGTCCAGAGTTTAAAATCTAAATCCATGCATTGACATCAGCTTTAATAGTGTTTGAATTTGCAAGGATTCAAATTAACAAAAACAGTTATAATACAGCATAAGTGATGAATAAATTTAGTTAATACAAATTGCTCTGCTGAAGAATATTGTATTGCTACATTCTTTGTACTCCTTGATAAACACCTCTACAGACCTTAAACCTCTCTGGTGCTTGCATTTCATTCCACAAGTTGTGTTCCCTTCAACAACAGTTCCTATTCATTGCCCTAACCCGGGGGTCAGCAACCCGCGGCTCTCGGGCCGCATGCGGCTCTTTAGTGCCGCCCTAGTGACTCGCTGGAGCTTATTTTAAAAAGGATGGAAAATGAAAAAAGATGGGGTAAATTTTTTGTTTTTGTTTTTGTATATTTTTTGTTTGAGGACAAACATGACACAAACCTTCCCAATTGTTAGAAAGCCCACTGTTTAATATGTTTGTGTGTATGCTTCACTGAGAGTATTTGGTGAACATCGTTTTGTCCTACTAATTTTGGCGGTCCTTGAATTCACCATAGTGTGGACTGTGACGCAACAGTTTGTTTACATGTAAAATCTTCCACTCCTTCTTTGTCTCATTTTGTCCACCAAAAGTTTCATGCTGTGCGTGAATGCACAAAGGTGCGCTTTGTTGATGTTATTGACTTGTTGAAGTGCTAATCAGGCGTAGTTGGTCAGTGCATGACTGCAAGCTAATCAATGCTAACATGCTATTTAGGCTAGCTGTATGTACATATAGCATCATTATGCCTCATTTGCAGCTATATTTGAGCTAATTTAATATATTTTACTTTTATCCTCTTTGTATATAATTTAGTTTTGCATGGACACGCGGTAGAACATGGATGGGTGGATGGATGTCTAATAACACATTATCTGTATGTATTATTGGCTGCATTTTAGATAGTTGTTTGTGTGCCGTGTTGTTCCAGACCACAGTAAACATTACTAAAGATTGTAATACATCTATTAAACGAAGACAGCCTGCCGTTTCCTTTAACTTGGACACACACATCTATACCTTTGGCCATTATAAGCAGGTAATTCCCAGGAGTTGTCTCACCTTCTTAGTAGCGTCTGATTTACTAGTGCTTTCTAATGTTGTAAAAATGTGTAGAATAAATAATACATTTCAACATTTCTGTCAACAAAGATTTGCTTCAGCCTGCGACACATACCGTAATTTCCGGACTATAAGCCGCTACTTTTTCCCCTCGTTCTGGTCCCTGCGGCTTATACAAGGGTGCGGCTTATTTGCGGCCTGTTCTTCTCCGACACCGACGAAGTGGATTTCGGTGGTTTTAGTACGCAGGAGGAAGACGATGACATAATGATTAAAGACTGACTTTTCATATACCGGTAGGCTGGTTATTTTGATAACGTACAGGCGAGCACTTTGTATTACTTTGCACCGTTATATTATTTGTACTCTGCACAAATGCTGTTTGCCATGTCAAAGATGTGAAAGTTTGATTGAATGATTGAAAGATTTATTGTAAATAAATGGGACGCTTTGCGTTCCCAAACAGTCATCTCTGTCCCGACAATCCCCTCCGTGGTAGCAGGAACCCCTATATACTACGGTAATTACACATCAAAACCCTGCGGCTTATAGTCGGGTGCGGCTTATATATGGAGCAATCTGTATTTTCCCCTAAATTTAGCTGGTGCGGCTTATAGTCAGGTGCGGCTTATAGTCCGGAAATTACGGTAGTCATTTTGATAGCAGGTTATTATAGCTAATAAAGACACTTACGTACTGTGTTGCCTTCATTATAAGACTTATATACGGCTTTTAATTTTGTAAAACAAAAAACAGATAACAGAATGAAACAAAACTATCGTCATTTCCAATGGGAAAACATATAAACATCTTTAAGAAACACTAAAAGAAATCAAGAACACAAATTGTTATTTTTAGATCAAGCAGAGTAAAACATTTTTTGTGATTGCTTAATTTTGAAGAAAACAATTCTGGACTCATGAAAAACAAAAACACAGTACACCACACCACTAATACTTTGTTGCACCCCCTCTGGCTTTTATGACAGCTTGCAGGCATGGACTGAACGAGTGACAAACAGTAGTTTTCATCAATCTTGCTCCAACACTGTTTGATTGCTGTTGTCAGATCCTACTGTATGACTTTCATCCAGTCATCCATAGTGCACGATTGCCTTTCCTTATCCCATTGCACCCTTGTTTGTTTGTATTTAGATGTTAATAACGGCTTTTGTTTACCTTTTTGTATTTAAATTCCATTTCCTTTAGGCGGTTTCTTGCAGCTTGCTTACAGACGGTGACTCCAGTTTCAGCCCATTTGTTCTTTATGTGTTCTGCTGAGCATTTTCTATTTTTAAGACATATTGCCTTAAGTTTTCTGCCTGACGCTTTGATGGTTTTCGTGGTCTGCCATTATACTTGCCTTTTAAAACCTTCCCATGTTGTTTGTACTTGGTCCAGATTTTGGACACAGCTGACAGTGAACAATCAACATCTTTTGCAACATTACATGAGGATTTACCTTCTTGAAGAAGTTTGATAATCCTCTCCTTTGTTTTAACTGACATCTCTCGCGGTTGGCATGATTCATGTCAATCCACCTGGTGTAGCAGCTCCCCAAGGTGTGAACGCACCTTTTTAACTGCAGCCTAATGAACAGATTTCATCTGTTTCATCTGGTGTTAACGTTGAAAGTGAACATTTGCAGGGTGATTCCATACTTTTCTACAGAATTGAGTGATTACACATTTTGTAACAAATGAAATTGTTACTCCCACAATTTATTTTCTTGATTGTATTTGTATCTATAGTTGTGTATCATGCTCATACTTGCCAACGCTCCCGAATTTTCCGGGAGACTCCCTAATTTCAGTGCCTCTCCAGAAAATTTCCCGGGACAACCACTCTCCTGAATTTCTCCCGATTTCCAGCCGGATAACATTATTGTGGGCTTGCCTTAAAGGCACTGCCTTTAGCGTTCTCTCTCACCTGAAAAGGAGACTATTATTTATGTCTTCGTTATCCATAGGTTTATCTATAACCCATAAAGTAGGCAGGCACGGAGCTATTGCTCAGCGTGTGTTTATTCCAGCCGGCACGTTAATACACTGACACACAACATCCGGATTCCCATCATGCATTGCTTCAAAACTACGGCAAGTAGTAATGTCCAAAATTTCCAGCTGGACAACTATTGGGGGCGTGCCTTAAAGGCACTGCCTTTAGTGTCCTCTCTCACCTGAAAAGGAGACTATTATATATGTCTCCATTATCAGCAGGCCAAGTCTGGACACAACACTGATAAAGAGGCTAGCAATCTTTTGGATTGCTAGCTCTGCACAAATACAAAAAATACAATTTCAGCACAAATTGACAATACTTTATAGTAACGGCCCTTAAGCATAAAGTTATGATGATAATATTTACATAATTATTCTAACACGGTCACAGCCCAGTATTATGGGCCACCTTGCTAAATGGAGACCCGAGGGTGTAACATATGCCGAGGCAAATATGGCTATGCTGATAGCTGCAAGAAACATCCCGTTCTCATTTGCGTATGTTTTCAACAAATCTGTGAAGGATATGTTCCCGGATTCAGAGATCGCTCGCCAGTACTCAAATTGCAGAACAAAGGCTACTTAAATAGTCAAAGGTAAGTGTTATTTATTTTTTCAAGTAAGCAACAAGTACAGTACAGTTAGTAGAAGAACTGTATGGTCATTACTGTGTACTGTACTATGTATATATATATATATATATATATATATATATATATATATATATATATATATATATATATATATATATATATATATATGTATATATATATATATATATATATATATATATATATATATATATATATATATATATATATGTATATATATATATATATATATATATATATATATATATATATATATATATATATAAGAAATACTTGAATTTCAGTGAATGCTAGCTATAAATATATAGCCCCCTTAACCCCGCCCCCGGGCCGCGACCCCCCCCCCCCCCCCCCCCCCTATCTCCCGAATTCGGAGGTCTCAAGGTTCGCAAGTATGATCATGCTACTTTTGTTCTACAAGACTTAACAAATGACATCCTGTAAGTCTGGTAATTTCATAATAATTTCCTATTTTTGACGGGGGTTGTAGTATTAGTTACAATGTAAACGATACCCATCCCTTGTCTATAGTAGAGCAGCATCTATTGCAAACACATCTATAGGTAATACTTTCTATTTGATTTGTATTTGAAGATGGTTACCCCCTCAGCTGGGCTGAAATCGGACCTCTGGGCCAGAAGATAGTGTATGGAAAGCCACTGCGGACAAGCAAATTAGAGCTGAATTGTGTTAAAAAACAACCTCTGTTGCTCTGTTACTGTATTCATGAACTGAGGGGTATGCGCTTGGAGACTTTCGAAGGTCGATTAGAGTAAAAGTAATTTAAAATCCCTTAAGGTGACTCAATGAATATAAATAGAAAACATAACGTTGCATTTCTTCAGGACTTTCATACTGTAGAAAGAATGATGAAGAGAGGATGTAGGACAAATAATCTAGAAGACCTGACCAATAAACAGTCTTCCCCTCAGTGGTTCCATTGATTTAAGCTTTTGTCACATTTCAATACATTTGTAACGTTGGACCAGAGGCCTGAGCTACACATGAACTTTAAGTTATCCAGGATGTCTTTGGTTTTTACGGCTTAACCAAGCTTAACATTGAAGAAGTCAAATAAGGGCTACTACAATGCTTTAAAACTTGAATAGACAAGTCAGGATTTTCAAGTCTACATGACCACGTTCAAGTAAAATCGGCAACCAATCACAAACATGAACAATGTACTGGCAGCAGAATGTCTTACTCTATTCAGGAAGAACGTTCACATTTGCAGCTTCACTCCATCCCATATTTTTTAAGCATATTGTACATCTTTTGACCTAAATTAAGCATTTTCCAGCATACGAATGGCTAATAGAACTAAAAATATGAATACTACAGTTGGCCACTATATGAGACCAAGGCCAACGGACCACGCTGATCAGTTTCAGGCAGCATCCAGTACTGACTGTTTTCTTATGCTATATGCATGAAGTCAGTACAGCATATGTATTATTTTCCAATATGAAATACTATATTCGATTTAACAAGTGTAAAGGTGACTATGTGGGTGTTATTTTATGTCGGGAGGGCTTTCATAATGTTGAAAAGACATATTTAGAATGTTGTCAATATTTTGTATACTTATCTTTTTGTTAAGCCTATTCCAGCTGACGAGCAATAGGCAGGCCACGCCAGGCATAGGTAACATACGGCCCAATCGGTCAAACTTTTTAATCCAGGCAGGTCCATTTTTCTAAATCAGTGGTTCTTAAACTTTTTCCACCAAGTACCACCTCAGAAAAAGACTCATAGAAACAAGGAAGAAGTTTTATTTATCAAGCATATTTAATATTTTGCCCATTGTAAAATGACACACAGTGTGAATGGTAACATTGTGTTTGCGTGCAAGAAATAAAACACTGTATTTTAATCAAGTGATTATTTGGCGTACCACGAGATGGAGCCCGTGTACCACTTGTGGTATGCATATCACAGTTTGAGAATAGTTTTTCTGACTCATTTTGAAACACAAAAACTGTTGCAGGCAACAGGATTTGCAATGCTACAGGTCAAGTCAGCCCTGCCTTTGACCTTGCCTATTGCCTCAAGCCTCTGTTACCTCTGCATTTTTTTGGACTGCCTTCATGTGTATTGAACCTTGCCTGGAATAAACGCACCTGTATCTGTTCTGACAACTCTGCCTTAGAGTCTTCCTTCCACAAGCGAGCCTTGACAACTAGCAAGAGTCAGTTAACAATAGAGGTAAGGATTCACTCTTTTTGCCTATAAAGCGCTCTAAAAAACCTTAAAAAACATTTTATATACTTGCTTTAAGTGTGTGTATATATATATATATATATATATATATATATATATATATATATATATATATATATATATATATATATATATATATATATATATATATATATATATATATATATATATCACAAGTGTCTCAAAGGGCTGCACAAGCCACAACGACATCCTCGGTACAGAGCCCACATAGTCCTGACTTAAACGTGTGGACAATGCCGGACAAACAAGTCCATGACAGAAAACCAACACATTTAGCTGAACTGCACAAATTTTGTCAAGAGGAGTGGTCAAAAATTCAACCAGAAGCCTGCCAGAAGCTTGTGGATGGCTACCAAAAGCGCCTTATTGCAGTGAAACTTGCCAAGGGACATGTAACCAAATATTAACATTGCTGTATGTATACTTTTGACCCAACAGATTTGGTCACATTTTCAGTAGACTCATAATATATTCATAAAAGAACCAAACTTCATGAATGTTTTTTGTGAGTATGTGCTCCAATCACGCTATCACAAAAAAATAAGAGTTGTAGAAATGATTGGAAACTCAAGAAAGCCATGTAGTACAAGAGGTTAGTTCCAAAATATAAAGGAATTGTACATTTTGTGATAAAAGCATGACATTTGGTACACTTATAGCCAAAGGTATTTTCAAAAGATTTGGATGTGGAGCCATCATGAATTTTCAACATGGCGCCCATGGCAGCCATTTTTCAAAATGTCCGCCAGCAACAACTGTTTTCTTATGAAGGATGGATTTAATATGATATTTCAGACTTATTTACCATTCATACTACTTGGTAAATGTCTTTTGGATAGTGGAACATTTTCATTGAAAATTCAAAATGGCCACCAACTGGTTAGATATGGATGATCTCTTATGTTTAATTATACATTTATCTTGATGCAGAATTTGAATTGGGAACTTCGGAATTTCTAAGAGTCTTCTTTCTATCTCAAAATACTCATGTTAAGCAAGGGAAACCTAGGGTCTATCACAGGGAAGACTAGTCACACTCGCCTTCACAGACACAAAGGGCTGCGCACTGTAAGTGGGATTTTTTGCACTTACACTGCCCAACACAACCCTTCTTGCATTTGCATGAGACAAGTTCATAACTTGACTGGCCTGCATCTGGTAGGCATGTCCAGAAGGGTTCATAGTCCCCCTCAGGTGACTTTGACCAGCCCCATTCGCACGGTGAAGGTAGTTCTGGTGTTGACACCAGGACTGTACCCCACACATGCCCTCCTTGGTATACAGCTCTCTTAACATGCTCTTCTAGGGCAGCCTTGGTAGGGGGGATTGTTTGCACATTGTGCCTCTTTGCAAATAACTTCCTCCTTGCCGTATTGATTTCTGTACATGTGCTGGTTCGGTCATAGACTAAGATAACAAACCTCTCAATTGTGGCCATTACTTCCTGTGCTATGTCATCTGGGGCTGAAGACACTTTCAACAGGGCATGTGTAAGTTCTGGAAGCACAGACCATACAGCCCATGCAGTCTTTTTCCCATGGCCAACAAAGCTTAACACAGTGTCACAACCCGTCAATGCATGGAACACTGGTAGTGCACATGCTTTCTCGGGCCAGAGCCCTGCTACAATTTCATGGGCTGACAAATATTGAAAATTCTTACCAGTACCGAAAGCCAACCAAAGCTCATCCTCTGGTTGTAGAGTCTGAGCCACTGCCACAGCCAGCACCACAACATCAGTATCAACTGTTTGAATCATAATTTTGTGGTGGCCGTTTCTTGCTGCATGGGCTACGTGCAATAACATACGACTATCCGCTTCCTCATGCGTGCAAGGAGCAATCGATGTCCTATCTGGGAGAGGTGGCTTGCTAAGGACTTCCATGTCACTTGTGATGACAAGCTGTTTATCCTCCTGCACAAACCATCTGACCAGAGCCTCCGAGAGAAAGGCAAACAACTCAGTGTTATTGCTGTCAACTCTAAGAAAGTTTTGCCAGTTCCTGGGAATGGCTGCATCACCTACCACACGTCACTGAATTCCAGTGCCACGCTTTGCTCTCGTAGCAACTTTCAGAGAGTCAGAACTAAATATATATATGTATATATATTTTTTTTTCATTGGGTAACATTTCAATTACAATAAAATAAATGATAGTGTACTTGAAATTATAGATTTAATTTCAGAAATATGGCTGCCATCTTGTTGTAGGTGACCAGTGGTCACCAAGTGTGACTATTGTGGTCACCATTTCTGAGTTAGAAGAAAGCTTCTGGCCAATTGTAAAGTTCCAAATTTGAATTCTGCACAAAGAAAAGGAAGTAAAAAATAATACTGGTTTGACACCGAGATCACCCATATCAGACAGTCATAAAAGTGATGGCTGCAATCTTGAAGATGTCAGCCATCTTGAATATTTAATGACACATTTAGATTATCCAAAATACATTCTTACCAAATACTATGTATGGTAAATAAGTCTGAAACATCATATTATATCCATCATTCATAAGCGAACAGTTGTTACTGACAGCCATTTTGAAAGATGGCTACCATGGGCGCCATTTTGAATTTCATGGTGGCTCCATATCCAAATCTTTTGAGAATGCCTTTGGCTATAAGTGTACCAAATTTCATGCTTTTATCACAAAATGCACGATCGTTCTGGTTACCAGCTGCACTAATGACATTATGTTCTTTACAAGTGTATGTAAACTTTTGACCACGACTGTATGTATATAATATATTAAAACACACAACTTTTTGTTATAGGTGACTAAGTATATCATCCATCCATTATTCATTATTATTATTATTAAAATATTCAGTTTTTTCTCATTAGAGTCCGAATTTTTTGCTTTTTTTCTTCCATTTTTAAGTTTTGTTTTTGTTTAGTCTTATTTGAAGATACACAAGTTTTAAAATTTTAGCAGACACGTTAGGTATCTTTGCACAAAGTATCGTTTTCGGATTGGTCTCACCGATACCAGTTTGGATTTTACTTGATATCGGATGGGAAAGAACATCATTGGTACCGCACATCACAATAGCAGCGCATAGCAAGAAGCAGAGAGTAAGAGCGGGCTGGTCGACTAGCTGGCATGCTCAAGTACATCTGGCACACACAAAGTCTTTTTTTTTAAAAAGACCGTAAAACAGCAATTAGAGGCATGCAAAATTGCCCACAGGCTGACGTGCACATACAGTACATGAACCTTATGATTTGACACAAGCGGTCAACCATATACAGCACAGATATTAAACTTGTGGGCTACAACTGTCCCGCCACACCGTTGTATGTGGCCTGCAAAAAACAAAATTTTTGCTAAATGTTTCTTAATTTTGACAAAAAAAAGTGATTTAAGGTAAAATAAGATTGATAACTCTAATATACAGTGTGTGTCGGCTAAAGCGGGCACTTTTTTAGCGTACCACACCAACTCTATTTATAAAGCCCTTTAAAAGCAGAACATGGTGGACCAGGACTTGATTAAAATGATCCACATGAATGAGTTTTCAATATAAATGGATTTCAGTCTCCTGAGAAAATAATAATTGTAGAAGTTTGCAGAGCAGTGTTATATGTTCTGCCCCTGAATCTACTGCCTAATTTCAGATTCTGATCGCCTGTAAAATGGACGATGGGTAGTTTGAGTCGTGAAGAAAAATATTCATTGCACGTGTACAGCAATGCTTTGGGGTGTAGTGTACCTTGACAACGGTCCAGGTACAGTACCCAGTGGAACACCACATTCAAGCTCCAATAAAGGAATGCACATCCTCTTTCCAAGCGCTTTAATCCATCTGAGGTATTTCAGCCATTGGGGGTTCAGTATAAACATTGTGTTACCACATTCAGGCCCAATGCTCTCCATCCTTCTCCCCATCTCTCCAGTTGCCTTGTATGTCTCTTTGCCACTGGGCCAGATAATAAAATGCATAAATGCAACATGCTTTTTTTTTTTTTTTTTTTGAGACAGCGTGCTGATGTGTTTCTCCTCTATTCAATTGTCCCTTTGATGTCTGTGTTTTGCAAAACAAAACACAGAACAGCCAATGAATAATGGAGCCAAGCTCCAAGCAGCCATGTTCTAATCCAGACAGGCCTGCAGCGTTATGATTTTGCAACACCGCTGCAACACAACAATTACCATATTCAATCACCGCTGCAACGGCGGTTTCATGAAAACAAGTGACCCAACTCATGATGCCAGCAACACAACAAAATTATTACTTTAAAGCTTTTATCCTCAGTTACAATAAAAACCATGCGGTCCCTTGTCCTTTTTGGGTATTTGCTGAGGAAGGGGAAGGGGCTGCATATATTTGAAGTGTCTTTTGAGTATTCATTCAAGTAGTAGCTAGAGCGAGCCAACAAACCCCTGTGGTTATTTTGTTCAATTAGAATTTTAACCTAAAACCTAGAACCATTTATGCTAAACAGAAAATTATGGGGGATAAACAGGTACCGCAAACCAAGTGGAAAACCGTGAAGACATGTATCCATCTTCTTCTGCTTATCTAGAGTCGGATCACAAGAAGAGAAACCCATACTTCCTTCACCAAGGCTACTGTTCCTCATATTAATAACTACTTTGCGGTGGATTTTATGTAAGCTTTAGAGTCAGTTTTTACAGTGTTTTTCTGTAACAAAGCTTGAAAAAGTAACTTTTGAAAATGCTAGGTTGGAATTTGGACATTTATTTACAATTTCAATTGAGGTCATCTGTTGTAAAGTTGTGTAGTTGTGTCATTTGATTTAATATTTTTTCTGTCTCGTGGCAAATGCACTTCAACAGGGTTTCTCTTGAAGAAAAAACACCAATATTGTAGTTTATACAAGGACCACAACAGGGGCCTCATACAACAACAGTTGCAAGGCTTTCCACAAAAAATGTACAGTATGTACGATGAATACAGAAAATGGCAAAGGCAAGTTAAAATTCAAATGTGTTCACATGCAAAAATCCTAGCACATTTATTTGTTACATTGCAAAATACTTGGAATTAATGGGTTGCATATGACGTCACATTTGTTTTTCTTCTTTGAGGCTTAATTCACACGATGGTCAACTAGCTTGAGCGTAGCATTAAAACAAATGAGAGTGAGTGTAGAGTTTGAGCAGAAAATGCTGTATTGCTGTTCTGTTCTTGGGTGTTCCAGTCGTTCAAATAGAGTGATAGGAAAGAGCTTTCATAGAATCCCGAAAGAAGTGGTTCATAAAGGTAATTAAGTCAGGGGAAAAAAGGAAAGTGTGTTGAAGGAAATGACTTTTAAAAATATTACTTTCATCATCTTGTGGAATACAATCGAACCATGCTTGTGTCTGCAGCAATCACTTTGTAAAATATTTGTTTGAACATTTGATTTGTTTGAGAAACTTTCTGTGATGCAATCGGGTTTATTCTCTACTATATCAGTAGTGTTTGAGAGCAGAACTAAAAATAAAGAAAGGAAAACCGATAGCATTAGGTTGTGTTCTTTTGTGGTTACTATGCCTAAATATAACTAGGAAGACCTGCTTGTGCAAATAAACTACCGTCCTCGTAATAAATATTGTGATTGTTGGTCCAATACATCGTATTTTTGTTGTCGATTTTTATAACAGAAACTAAAAGCTTAGCTGTTGTTGTGCGGGAAAGCCAAGTGCTTCATTCGACAAGGATGACCAAATAACAGCCTCTTTGGTGATATCATGAATAATTCTGACAAGTTGCTCAGGATGGGTGTCAGTCCATCCATTGTCCCCTGGATTACTGATCACTTGTCTGACAGGCCCCAGTTTGTGCGACTGGGGAGCTCCCTGTCGGATACTGTGGTCAGTGGTGTAGGTGCTCCACAGGGGACCGTCCTGTCTCCTTTCCTGTTCACCCTGTACACCTCAGACTTCCAGTACAGTTCCAGGTCCTGTCATCTGCAGAAATACTCTGACGACTCTGCTGTGGTCGGGTGTATCAGAGAGGGACGGGAATTGGTGTACAGGACACTGATCGCTGACTTTGTGGAGTGGTCTCAGGCGAACCATGTGGTACTTAATGTGGACAAGACCAAGGAGCTGGTCATCGACTTCAGGAAGAGAGTGACCTTGGTGGAGCCCATCAAGATCCAGGGCCGGGAGGTGACAGTAGTGGAGCAGTATAAGTACCTGGGAGTCCACTTGAACAGCAGACTGGACTGGAAGGACAACTGCAAAGCTGTTTACAAGAAGGGCAAGAGCAGACACTTTTTCCTGAGGAAGCTTAGGTCCTTTAATGTGTGCAGCAAGCTGTTGGAGATATTTTATCAGTCTGTTGTGGCCAGTGCCCTGTACTTTGCAGTGGTTTGTTGGGGGAGCAGCACCAGCAAAAGGGACTCAAACCGGATTGATAAACTGATCCGGAAAGCCGGCCAAACTATTGGCACACAGTTGGAGGCGTTTGTGTCAGTGAGGGACAGGAAGACACTGGACAAACTGCTGGCCATCATGGACAATCCTGCCCACCCACTCCACCTAACAATTAAGGGACAGCGGAGCTCATACTCCAACAGGCTCCTTCTGCCTATTTCCCGCACGGTGCGATTCAAGAACTCCTTCATTCCACACTCCATCCAGCTGTATAATCACTCGCCATACAGCAATAGATGATATCTGCCTATTACCTGACACCTGACATGTCAGCTACTTCTCTTTGTTTTTAATGTCTATTTTCTATTTTCTGCTGGATCTACTCTCTATGTTATGCTGCTGCTGTCACATATACTGTAATATTGTATATGGTCATTGGTATATATTGTATATATGTTATAGACATAATATAATATATCTGTATATATAACATACTGTACACATATTATGTATATATTCATATATGTTAGATTTGTTATCGCTATATTAGTCTATTTATACCTGCATTGTCCTTTCCATCCTTACACTTTCCATCATTGTAACTGAGCTATTGTGTTGAACAATTTCCCTTGTGGATCATTAAAGTTTGTCTAAGTCTAAGTCTAATTAATGAATTGATTAACGTGGACCCCGACTTAAACAAGTTGAAAATGATATAATTGTTGATGACCAGTGTTGGGTTAGTTACTGAAAACCAGTTACTAGTTATAATTACTAGTTACTTTATTTCAAAAGTAACTCAGTTACTAACTCAGTTACTTACACCAAAAAGTAATGCGCTACTGTGAAAAGTAACTATTTAGTTAATTGTTTTTTCCCCCTTTTTATTAAGGCTCCCATTAAAGGCCTACTGAAATGATTTCTTTTTATTTAAACGGGAATAGCAGATCCATTCTATGTGTCATACTTGATCATTTCGCGATATTGCCATATTTTTGCTGAAAGGATTTAGTAGAGAAAATCGACGATAAAGTTCGCAACTTTTGCTCTCTTAAAAAAAAAAAGCCTTGCCTGTACCGGAAGTAGCGTGACGTCACAGGAGCTAGGATTCCTCACAATTCCCCGTTGTTTACAATGGAGCGAGAGAGATTCGGACCGAGAAAGTGATGATTACCCCATTAATTTGAGCGAGGATGAAAGATTCGTAGATGAGGAACGTTACAGTGAATGACTTGAGAGGCAGCGATGGACGTATCTTTTTTCGCTCTGACCGTAACTTAGGTACAAGCTGGCTCATTGGATTCCACACTCTCCTTTTTCTTTTGTAGATCACAGATTTGTATATCAAACCACCTCGGATACTATATCCTCTTGAAAATGAGAGTCGAGAACGCGAAATGGACATTCAGTGCCTTTTATCTCCACGACAATACATCGGCGAAATGCTTTAGCTATGAGCTAACGTGATAGCATCTTGCTTTAACTGCATATAGAAACAAAAGAAATAAACCCCTGACTGGAAGGATAGATAGAAAATCAACAATACTATTAAACCGTGGACATGTAAATACACGGTTAATGCTTTCCAGGCTGGCGAAAGTTAACAATGCTGTGCTAACGGCGCCATTGAAGCTAACTTAGCAACCGGACTGCACAGAGCTATGCTAAAAACATTAGCTCTCCACCTACGCCAGCCAGCCCTCATTTGCTCATCAACACCCGTGCTCAGCTGCGTTCCACCGATCGGCAGAAAGATGAAGGACTTCACCCGATGCGTTTGGCGGCCCAGAGACGTAGGAAGTCAAGGTGAGGTCGGCGGCTAGCGCGGCTAGCGCTCCAACAAAGTCCTCCTGGTTGTGTTGCTGTAGTCCGCTGCTAATACACTGATCCCACCTACAACTGTCTTCTTTGCAGCCTTCATTGTTCATTAAAAAAATTGCAAAAGATATCCAGAATACTGTGGAATTATGAAATGAAAACAGAGCTTTTTGTATAGGATTCTACGGGGTACCATAACTTCCGTTACTCGGACTTCGTCACGCGCATACGTCATCATACCGCAATGTTTCAGCCGGATATTTCCCGGGAAGTTTTAAATGTCACTTTATAAGTTAACCCGGCCGTATTGGCATGTGTTGCAATGTTAAGATTTCATCATTGATATATAAACTATCAGACTGCGTGGTCGGTAGTAGTGGCTTTCAGTAGGCCTTTAATGCCATTTTAGCCTTCATTTCAGTACTGTTATTGCACTGGAGAATAATACAATCTGTTGATCAACTTGACATGCATTTGCATCACTGAACTCAGAAAGCAATGTGCTCTACATACAACACACAAAGACAAAGATATGTTTCAAAGGGCCAATTTATTTCAGGCCAGAAAAAATTGACAAAACTATTTTAAATAGCTGCAACATAATGGCACTTTAACTTTAACTCTAAGTAGATAGGATATTTAATCCAAGACACAACTTACATTTAACTAAAATGTTATTTTCTTTGTGCTCGACAAAAGAAAAGTATTGAGAATGCCTCCATGTTAAAAAACTCGACTTCTGGCTTCGCCATGATGTCTTGTTAGTTGTTATGAGAGTAGCGTATGTGTGTGTGTGTGTGTGGCCCTTTAAGATATGACAGCATGAGAGGTGAGTGACGTCAGTGAGTGAGTGGGCGAGAGAGGTGAGGGAGCGGCGACAGTGAGTGCGTGTAGGCAGGGGCACCACTAGGGATTTTGGGCCCCATGAAAATAATCTTTACAGGGCCCCCAACACAGCGGCAACATTTTTTGATGCTATTTTACATACAATTATGCATTTTAATGGTATTTTTGACTATCATTACCATATTTTTGAAAGAAGAACAGCATCACAGTTGACATGTATAGTAGGGGAAGAACTGAGCACTCTGAATACAATGGAATTCATGTTGAGTCATTTATTTGCTGCACCACTGATTCTTAAATTGGAAATAATCTCTTCCATGACATTATTGAATAAGAACAGCTTGATAAATGTTTGACTGGATTGATTATTTAACTAATATAGCAGTAAAATGTAAAAATCCAGTTTTTTTGAGCTAACATGGTGAGAAAAGTGAGCTAGCTTATTACCACAGACAGGGACAAAGTTAATATGCATAACTTTCCACCACAACTAACAAACCCACCTTTTTTTGGAAATATTGGATGACATATTGTCGACCCTTCAACTCCTTCTCCTCTCTTATTTTCTTTTCCTTTCTTTTTTGGCTGCCTGATTTTTGAGGCATACCGCTGTCTCCTCCGCTTTGCCCGCTCTGGCGCTGTCTGTGACAAATCGCCTGTGCTCTACCTGCAGCTGATCCAGTCGGACTGAACCATTTTACGTAAATAGAGGGGGGAAGGGAGGGCCCTGCAGGTGTTGATGCTTCCAAAACAAATAAAGGTATTGTTACCAGGACATGGAAAATAAAACATGTGTGATTATATGTTAGTTAATAACTTAGTGTCATTATTTTTTCTGTATTATAATTTCATCATCATTAGGGGCCTCTCTGGGCCCCCCTCCATCATGGGCCCCTAGAATCCGTCTCCTTTACCCCCCTTTTCGGCGCCCCTGCGTGTAGGTGCTCTAGCTTGCTGGATGGCTGCGTGCAATAAAGTCACAAAGTTGCAACAAACCGCCGGGCTCGTCATTCACCCTCAGCTGTAAAGACCCTCTTCCGGGTAAAGTGAAGGTTGTTAGACCCGAAGTATGGCTCTGGAGGAACGTCTCCCCTGCGGGGAGGCGTGCTTTCTGTGGGTGGGGGAAAGCACGCCTCTTCTTTTCCACCGTAGCGCTCCAATAAAACACACTCAGATCTTCAGTTTCTAGCCGATACTACATAAAAATAACGTAAAATAACTCAGTAACGCATCATGCAGTAACGGTAACTGAGTTACTGTATATAAAAAAATAACGCGTTAGATTACTAGTTACCGCCGAAACTAACGGCGTTACAGTAACGCGTTACTTAGTAACGCGTTAGTCCCAACACTGTTGATGACTGAAGTGCTGATATCAACCAAACCTAACCCCCCACCCCAACCCCCTCCACATCTCACCTCCACAATAATGTAAATAATTCAATGTATATACTCTAATGATTAACTTGTGTGATGACTGTATTATGCTGATAGTATATATTTGTACAATAAATTGATTAACGTGGACCCCGACTTAAACATATTCGGGTGTTACCATTTAGTGGTCAATTGTACTGAATATGTACTGTACTGTGCAATTTACTAATAAAAGTCTCAATCAATCAATCAATCAATCAAGAACATATCTTTAATAGCATTAATAAACTAGATTAATAAATCTTTCGTAGGCTCAACATCATAAACTGAATCTTAAATATTGTATCTATACTTCACACCATAAAAACAACTGCAGACATGAATTGTAGATGAGACTAATATCATAGCATCTTCGGTCCCCTCCAAGGTTTCTCATTGTCATCCCATTTGGTTGAGTTTTTTCCTGCCCCGATGTGGTATCTGATGTCATTGTGCAGATGTTTTTCGGCCCTAGAAAATTACTACGACCTTATTCAAGCTGTGTAACTTGACAGTAGTTATCTTGGTGTTTGTCATTGCACGTTACTTAGCAAGAAAATGAAGTAAACAATACATGATGATGACAAAGTGACCCGATTTTTAATAAACAAATGACCAATGTTGATGTGGAAATAGGCCATGTGTGTCCACGTCGGCCTAAGTGGACAATTGATTTTGTAATAATTAACATAACACGGTAAACCAGCACTTGCTGAGTTGATAGTCGTTGGCATGAATGGGTTTTACTGTACTAAGAATTTTTTTTTTTTTTTTTAAAAAGCCTGCTCACCAATATAATAACATTTCCTGCCCCTGAATGGACCCTGGATGCAACAACACCACTCCAAGTATTGCAGAAAGGTTGCATGTTACGGAGAAGCCAAGTAGCTTTGTTAGTTGAACACAATCAACCTGCTTGTCATTGAATTATAAATGACTGTGAGATAAACAATATGACACTGCCGAGGGGCTTCTGTTTGCTTGTGCAAATCCGCCAGACATTATGTAACAACACCACAGAGTTGAAACGATAACCGGATTCACCGTCAGAGCTTGTTTAGTCAAAGTAACGTCAATGACTCTTTTATTTCTCTTTTTTTTAATGTTAACCTGTTGATCTCGTGCTTTACTTGATTCCATCAACTGCTCCATATTCTCTGTTCTAGAGATAAAACATAGGCGTCAAGGAAAAAATAAGTAATGAAGCACCATCTCCGCCAAGCTAGATTACGCAGGGACTCGCTACTTAATGTTTTATATGATAGTTATCTATTCTAACATTAATTTAGGCTGAGCTAAGCCATGTAACACTACTACTTTTTATTAAAGTCATAAAACAATTTGGGTTTTCAAAGTGTGAAGCCTGCCTTTCCTGGGGACACCATAGTTCTTCAGGGGAGGCGTGAGATGTAAATCTTTTGAAAATTGTAATGTTGCCTGAAGGGAAACTGCACTTATTTTGATTTTAATCGTTTATCGTTCATCATTTACAATCTTTGCCTCATTTTTTTCTGCATTTTAATTTGTACTATACCCCAAGTATGAGGTGGCTAACAATTAAGTTAATCATCTGTTGCAGCCATTAAGTTGTAGAACACCTTAGAAGTTTCTAGCTTTGGCCTTGGTTTTGTTCAAAGAAGATACAAATAATGATCTCACCTAGTTCCTTATCTATATGCACACGCACATATCATTCCCTGTAGTTTTAATGATGTTCGGTTGTACCAGGTGCAAAGAGTGAAAGTGGACAAGGATGTGTGTGCCCAAGACATTCGCCAAGTTAACTTTCGGTTTCAATCTCCGCAACGGCGGTGTAGCAAGAAGGTTCAGTCCTCTCTTAGCGCTGGTATTGCTATTATTTGTATGTATTCCTTTTTTGGAGAATAAATTGCTTTATTCAGACAGCCTTTAGAATAAAATAATATGTGTGGATTATTTCCTGTAAAAGGGAGGGTCCCTATAAAACCCTCTAAAAAACATCCAAAAACCATCAGACCTGCATAATAATCATGTATTAGCAATAAACGCAGAGGAGCTACTTTAAGCGGCTTCGTGATTAAAGAGAGGTAACTATTTTATGCAGCAATTGACATACTGAGCTGGTGAGCTGCTGCATCGCCTCACAGTCGGTGAAAGTTAATTCTAGATTATAAATGATGCCTCTCACCTGGTGAGTAGAAGGCTGCGGCCATAAACCGAGAAGTTAGTCAACTTTGACATTCAATTTAGACCTTGAGATTGGCAAAAAGACATGAAAACACGCTTGTCCGCGCCCACTTTTTTTTAAAAATCTCAGTCAGGATTATGATAAATTTTTCATCTAAACAAGAAGATACAAACATTCCATTAGTCTGCATACCAGTGAGAGCAGGCATTGTATAGTAAGTGGTTGTTTTATTATGTTTGTAGTTTGTATTTCTTGTTTAACACTTAGCAATAGTGCTACTTGCTGGATCTGCTTATAACTGAGCTTCTAAAACGTATAGCTCAAAATGTAAAGTTCTGGATCATTATTTGTTCTAAAGTAATTGTTGTCAGTGCTCATGAAGTCTGCCATGATTTGTAGTTGTTGTTATTGTTGTAAGAAATAGCGAACGTTGTGATGCGTCCGTGAAATTAATGTGCCGCCGTATGCTTAAGATGGACCAAAAAACGTAAATATTATTATTAATGTGCCTGTTACTATAATACATATTTACATACTTACATCATGTATATAAAATATTGATGGAGGTTTTAGGATGTTTATTAGAGTGCTTTCCCATTATTAGCTGACTCTTGCTGGAGTTAGAATCCTTATGTCTCACATAAGAATTGTGAATGTAAGACAGAATTCCCAAGAAAGTGCAGTTCTGATGGCGACAAAGACCAGTAGGTGACTTCAAGGCACATCATTTATGACCCACTGTACCTTGTAGGCACTTTATTCATTCCTGGGTGAGTGTTCATGGAGCCCCATCTAAGATTTTTTTGTGACAATGGAGGTGAATTCAGTAATGAGGAAATGAGAGACATGGCTGAAAACTTTTATATTGAAGTGAAAACCACTGCTGCCTACAGTCCATGGAGTAATGGATTGATGGAAAGACATAACCAGACCCTTACAGAGATCCTGTTAAAAGTGAAGAAAAGCAGTGTTTGTGACTGGAAAGCAGCCCTACATTGGGCCTTAATGGCAAAGAATACAATGCACAATGTGCATGGATTTAGTCCATACCAGCTGGTGTTTGGACAAAACCCAAACCTACCTTCTTTGCTGGTTGAGAAACCGCCTGCCCTGGAGGGCACTACCATGGGTAGGACAGCACATTTCAGCATTACATGAAGCAAGGACAGCTTTTACAGAGGCAGAGTGCTCTGAGAGAATCAGGAGAGCTCTGCGCACACAGCTTTGCAGCACAGATGAACACTACGACACTGGAGATAAAGTGTACTACAAAAAAATGGACTGCAATGAATGGAAAGGCCCTGGGGTGGTAATTGGACGAGACGGGGTGGTAATATTCGTTAGACACGGAGGCACCTATGTCCGGGTGCATCGCTGTAGACTACGCAAGGCCACAGATCACAACACTGACACGTCTGGTAACAGCCAAGAAAGCCAGACAGAACTTAATGCAGCAGAATGTGGCATTGAACATGTTGAAAATCTACCCGATACTGTATCTAGTAATGTAGACAGTGTGCTTGACACAGAGAATGATGCAAGGGGCTCTAATAATGACAGAGACAGCAATGAGCATGATAATGATCCATCCGACCGACAACCTCCTATCATAAGAACAGACCGTAGTATGAATCTAAAGGCAGGACAATTCATTAAGTATGTGGAAAGAGACACTGGAATTTCACACACAGCAAAAGTGCTAGGTCGAGCAGGAAAAACAAGGACTGGTACAATCTGGAGTACACTGAGCTAGTTAGCCTCACTGGCACAACAAGGTCAGCTGACCTTTCACAGGTTGATACACTGCAGATTCAGTCATTGGACAGGGTGGAACAGCCATCTGCTCACGAGGATGTACTTGATACAAAGGATGTGTCATTTGAATCAGCTAAACTTACTGAAATCAGTAACGGGAAGAAACACGGAGTGTTTGATGAAGTAAAAAACATGGGACAAAAATGCATTTCCACAAGATGGGTGTGCACACTCAAAGACACACCAGACGGCATAGTTCCAAAAGCAAAGCTAGTGGCAAGAGGATTTGAAGAGCTAAACACAAAATATCTCCCAAAAGACTCGCCAACATGTGCCTCAGAGTCTCTTAGACTATTCATGTCTGTGATATGTCAAAACCGATGGACACCCCACTTTATGGACATTAAGTCAGCATTCCTTCAAGTAAATGAGTTATCCCGAGACATTTATGTTCGTCTACCACCTGAAGCTAAGAGTGAGGGAACTCTATGGAAACAAAATAAATGTGTTTATGGACTAAATGATGCATCACTGTACTGGTACAATAGAGTTCAAGAAACAATGCTGCAAACTGGAGGATAGATGTCACAAGTTGACCCTGCTATATTTTATTGGTTGGATAAAGATTGTAATGTGTCTGGGGTGCTTGCTTGTCATGTTGATGATTTCATCTGGGGTGGTTCACAGATTTTCGCAACAACCGTAATCCTTCAACTGCAATCTGCCTTTCAAGTGAGCAGAGAAGAACATGACAGCTTTTGCTATGTAGGCATGGAGTATGTCACTGCAAAAGGAGTAACATGTATGCATCAAGACAATTACATACAGAATCTCCAGCCAATTCACATAGACATCTCCAGAGCCATGAGACGGGATGCTGACTGAGATCAAAATCTATTTTTGATCTCTGACTGAGATCAAAAATAGGTCAACTTCTGTGGGTTGCCAGACAAAGTAGACCGGCTATTATGTTTGGTACATGTGTCCTTGCAGCTAACATAAAACATGCTACTGTGCAGACTTTACATGACACAAACAAGGTGGTGAGAAAATTGAAATCAGAACAAGTGACAGTGATATTTCAGAAACTGGGAAAAGACAGTTCTAGTAGTGTTCTGCGATGCCTCGCTGGGAAACCTTCCAGATGGAGGCACTCAAGGGGGACATCTCATTCTGGTGATGGGTGAGGAAGGAAGATTCTCACCTGTCTATTGGCAGTCAAAAAAGATCAGGAGAGTCTTACGGAGCACTCTCGCTGGAGAAACTCTTGCCCTTGCAGATGCTGTTGACAGTGCCATTTCTTTATCTGACCTTCATGCAGAATTTACCACAGGGAATGTATCACAGCAAGTCTTACCAATAGTGTGTGTCACTGATAACCACTCCCTTGCAGATGCCATGAAGTCTACTAAGTCAGTGACAGCGAAAAGGCTCCGCCTTGAAATAAGTGGCATCAAAGAACTTCTTCAGAGTAAAATAATCCAACAGATACTCTGGGCACCTACAGGAGAGCAGGTAGCTGACTGCTTGACAAAACGAGGTGAATCCGCACTTCAGCTCCTAAAGGCACTCAGTGTTGGAGAGTGGAAACTGGAATAGAGACTATTCTTTTATTGGTCACCATGTTCTTACATTTTCATACTATGGACATTAGTAATCAGTGTTGGGACTAACGTGTTACAAAGTGACGCCGTTAGTTTCGGCGGTAACTAGTAATCTAATGCGTTATTTTTTATATTCAGTAACTCAGTTACCGTTACTACATGATGCGTTACTGCGTTATTTTACGTTACTTTTAATGTAGTATAAAGTGTGTTTTATCGGAGCGCTGCAGTGTCATCGTTCTTGTGTCATAAGCCGGAGAAGAGAGACGTGCGCTCTGTGTGAGTGTGAGTGTGAGTGTGGGGAAGGAGGAGAGGGGTGGGGGGGGGGCGTGTCTGATCATGCGGAGCCAGAAGTCGAGTTTGTTAACATGGAGATATTTTCACTACTTTTCTTTTGTCGAGCACAAAGAAAATAACATTTTAGTTAAATGTAAATTGTGCTTTGGATCAAAGATCCCATCTACTGCCCAAAACAGCAATTCAAATCGGCTAAAACAAGCTACATAAGCAACATGCTTCGACGTAGCTAGTAAAGAGAGACAGAGACTCTGATGCCACTTCACCTCCACCACCACCACTTAAGGATTAACTCTGCCTCTGCTCGTCATTCAGCACTGAAGGTACACATTCTGTCAATCAATGTTCCCTCTAATTGTTCATGTGTGTGAGCAAACGCAAAAACTCCCTGAGCATTCAGTGGAGCCCATGTGAGCAACATCAGATGTGCACACTGTGGCTACACCAGCAGCACACCTGTCCCAAACCTGACTAAATAACAAGTTCAATCTCCATCCATCCATCCATTTTCTACCGCTTGTCCCTTTCGGGGTCGCTGGAGCCTATCTCAGCTGCATTCGGGCGGAAGGCGGGGTACACCCTTACACCACCTCATCGCAGTGCCAACACAGATAGACAGACAACATTCAATTATGATTATAATCAAATGACAGCAGTCATTTCCATTTCTAATATAAGTGTTTAGGCCCACTTACAATGACAATAACAAAAAATATTGTTTTTCAAGAACTGTGTACTTGTATTGTTTGTCTGGGTGGAGGTCCTGCTTTGGAAATAATGTGTACCCCTTTCAGACATTGCATTTAGTTCCCATTAAAGCATTCACATGTTGCACAATGAGATGTAAGCAGGGGATCATGTGTACATTCCTGCAACTACCTGTTTGTAAAATATATATTTTTATTAGTATTTATTTAATATACTAATAGCATTTCATGATTAATATTTATAAATTAATATTCCTAATAAATCACACTAAAATAAGCACACATTTGATTGGTAAATCATAGTGTAACGACCTGGAATGAGACTTTATGTGTGGTGTTGGGTGTGGCTGTAAAAGCATCACTGGCTAAGTGCCATATGTGCATGTGTTGGCGCAAGTGAGAAAGAGCGAGCGGCTGCTGTTGATATAACAAAGTTGCTTTTGGTCTGGTTTGTACTGCAGAAAATGACCAGTTTTGCTAGATATCATTTTTTTTACTAATGTTTTGGTGATGTGTTTATGGCCGACAATAAAGAGTTTTGTATAAGTGATGGATGAAATTCATGTCCTCAAAGTGTCTCGACAGACATTACAATATTTGAACAATGATGACGAAAACTGTTTTCTCTGTCGTGTCCGTGTCGTGTCGAAAATTGTTATGCGCTTATTTTTTTATTTGATTTTGTGCATGGCATAGATTTGCCGTGCGCAGAGGACGCTTGAGCAGTGTGCAATTGCACAGGCGCACACCTTAGAGGGAACATTGCTGTCAATTCTCTTATATACTCTTTCATTCTAGACTTCTAGAGTGTTTGATTATCACATCACTCTAAATGTATAGACTATAAAGTTCACAAACATAAAGAGGGATCCTAGTGGGCCAGGCCAATCTTTCTTTATCTCTAAACTAAAACTGGGGAAATGTGTAGAGTGTTCTGGGCTTCAGACATGATTTTGTGTCAGAATTCCTTGAGGAAAAAATGCATGGTTAGGCTTTGTGTATGTAGTGTGTGCCTTCCTTGCTTTACAGCTATGTTGTTATTATGCTGTTTGTTACTTATGTATGTTATGTTGCAGCTATTTAAAATAGTTTTGTCGATTTGTTCTGGCCAGAAACAAATTGGCCTTTGAAACATGTATTTGTCTTTGTGTGTTGTATGTAGAGCACATTGCTTAGCAGAGTTCAGTGATGCAAATGCATGTCAAGATGATCAACAGATTGTATTATTCTCCAGTGCAATAACAGTACTGACATGAAGGCTAAAAGGGCATTATTGGGAGCCTTAAAAAAAAGAAGAAAAAAAGAAGTAACTAAATAGTTACTTTTCATAGAAACGCATTACTTTTTGGTGTAAGTAACTGAGTTACTTTTGAAATAAAGTAACTAGTAACTGTAACTAGTTACTGGTTTTCAGTAACTAACCCAACACTGTTAGTAATAGACTTTGACTTTTTGTGTTAAAAAAAAGTAAAGAAAAGAAAAGTGGGAGATTGTAAATGTTCTGTTTTTGCATTTCGCATAATTATGGTACTTACAATTCAGCCACTCTTTTAGTGTATTTACGGTACATCCCCGCATGCATTGCTCTATGCGCTGGCTCCTGCAGTCAGTCTATGATGTGAACGGCAGTGTTATTGTGTTCCCGGGATTTAAACTCAGTAAAATATACTTATACAAAGAAGAAGGTTGTCGTCAATGAATTATCAGATCTTTGATTGTGTACTGTTTACTCCAAATATGTTTTGCCTCTGTCAGAGTTATGCTTAATATGCAAATTAGCAGAGGTGGGACCAAGTCATTGCTTTGCAAGTCACAAGTAAGTCTCAAGTCTTTGCCCTCAAGTCTCGAGTCAAGTCCAAAGTCAAGACTGGAAAATCTCAAGTCAAGTCACAAGTCCTGCATTTTGAGTTTCGAGTCCTTTCAAGTCCTTTTGACCACAGACTAATATTTTTACACAGATTGTGTATGCTTTTAAACCGCTGTATTTATTAATTAAAACAAGTGCATTTGAAATAGCAGGAAAGAAAATAGTACTGACATTGCAATTCATAATAGCACTATTAACCAGTCATTTTAATAGTTTAAACAATTTTAAACATTTAACTCATTCCTTTACAGAATAAACACATTTGCAAAAACAAGTGCAACTGTACTTATTTGTACAAAAGTGTTAACATTGTATTTCCATGGAATATTGCATTGTAACTAGTTCCACAGCAGTTTCTATTCTGTTCTTACCTTATCTCATTGATCTCATCTCATACTGTATGTGTGTTGATGTGTGCGTACACATGAAAAACATAACAAATACATGAACATAACAATGAACGGAGTTGTACTTTTTAGATGTCAGGGCCCTATGCAATATGTACATATTCTTAATATAGTATATATTTTAACTGACCTTTATTTGACTATGTTTGTCTTTTTGTAGGTGGCTAAAATACGCAATGCTGCTGACCGCCGTCTAACGTTATGTTACTGTGTGTGATACATTGACTAACGTAACGTTACCTGTAGGTACCTCATGCAACCCTGCTTAAAAAATCACTTGACAAAAAGTATGAATAAGGTAGCAAACTGCAGTGGACGCAACATATTGCCGTGTTTGAAATGACGTTATAACCATAAACATCTTATAAGTAGACGCAATATTGGTTGCTGTGACGCAAGCAATTTGCATCTTGAAGTGGTGATGAGGAGCCGGCGAGCAGCCTAAACTGACAGTTGACAGGTAGAAAACAAAGATGCCGGGCTGGTGTTCAGCGTTTTCCTGCTCAAATGAGCGGACTGTTGAAAATAGGAATCGGGGGATTACTTTTCACAAGTAAGATTTAACATTAATGTACTATTGGTTGTATTTTATGAAAATAACATTACCACAGAGTTGAGAAGGAGCAAATATCTTCAATATTTGTATGTGAAAATCACAAATAAATCTTCTGGGGGAGGATGACGCCCCTACAGGGGTTTGGTTTACAAACTTTCAGCCCCACCTAAAACAAAATTCACCAGCCGCCATTGATTATAATGCATTCTCATTTTAGGCAAAATATAAGACAATACTTTCTTAACAGTATAATTGTAACCAGGAATAAGTCTTCAAGTAACAATATTCAAATACTAACATTGTTGGGTAAAACAGAATTTGGTTTTATTCTGAATCCAGTGAAACAGATTGGTGGTTTTAGCTGATATAAAGACTTTCAGGTGTTTATATATGTTTAAGTATTTGGCAGATGCTTTTATCTAAAGCGACATACATAAAAAATACATATATAACAATCACTGTAAACATTATCATTTAAGGGAAGAATGTAATACAAAATATCAATACAAAGTGTCAAGACAGAATAAACTCTCTGCTGCTGCAGCAACAGAGATACGGTCTATAAGATATATAGATATCTAATGTATTCATACATTGTTTATGTAGCATGTATATATAACGTCATCATATTGTTTCTTAAATTTAAAAATAGCTGACCGTTTTTTGCCCTTCTCTGGGATTATATTCCCAGTTTTAATCTCGGACGTCTGGTCACTTATAGCGTATAAGAATATTCTATTACTGTTAAGCGAACTATGAATAATAAAACATGTGTCCGTTATCATAGCTACACGTATGACAAAAAAGCGTGTGAAAATGAGTGGTAATCAGTGAGGTAAAATGAATTAAATGCGTTGACAGTTCATTGCTCCTGCCAAATGAATTGCACTGAGTGGAGCGGATCACCACTCCAAGATGGCGGCCCCGCGTCTCGTCTGCGCCAGTAGGCAGTAGCGCTCGATGCTGTGTACCCTTATAAGATGTCTATGGTTATGACGTTAGCAGTGAGTTTACAGCCTCACTGATTTAACTACACAGCAAATAAAAGTCATGTTACTTAGCCAATAAACGTTATCTTACATTCAAAACTTACCCTTCTTTGTGCAACTTCAAATGTCGAACGAAGTTGGAAGTTGTTGCGTCTCCGTCTGTAATATTCCAACTGCGTGATTTGCATACGGCAATTCGTTGACCAAGTCGTAGTTTTTATACCCGAACGAAACCAACTTTGGTATAAATCTTTCTCACTGGCGCGTTGTTTGACAACTCTTGTTCATTGGTTGTCCTGCAATTTGATTGGATGAATGCTGTGGGATGAAAACAACGTAGATCTAATTTGATTGGATGTTGTACTGAGAGCACACCAGCTGACACGCAGCACACACGCTGATAGACAGACAGACACATACAAAATGAAAGCTACGGAGCGCTCCCAAATAACTTTTTAAGCTTTAGGTTTTGGGGAAAGTAGCAAGTCATGTCAAGTCAAAAGGCTCAAGTCCAAGTGAAGTCACAAGTCATTGATGTTAAAGTCTAAGTCGAGTTGCAAGTCTCTTTACATTTTGTCAAGTCGAGTCTAAAGTCATCAAATTAATGACTCGAGTCTGACTCGAGTCCAAGTCATGTGACTCGAG
The DNA here is from genome assembly GCF_033978785.1 of Entelurus aequoreus. Classification (NCBI taxonomy): domain Eukaryota; kingdom Metazoa; phylum Chordata; class Actinopteri; order Syngnathiformes; family Syngnathidae; genus Entelurus; species Entelurus aequoreus. The sequence goes on along the minus strand of NC_084738.1, from coordinate 49,049,173 downwards.
TCCACACCTCTGCAAATTAGTAGTTTCCTACAGTTTTCAATTTTCACTTACAACAATAATGTTCAAATACTCAAAACATTGACTAATATTTTGATTACAGAAGAGAGTACTGTGATTTATTCGTTTCAGTTGAGGAATACCAACAAATCGGTGGTTGAGGATTGTGTTCAATTCCAGTAAAGCTGTTAAAGGTGTATCTTTTTTTTTTTTTTTTAAGTGAATGCCCAACTGAGGTTTCCATAAACTGGAGCTGTGTAAATGTACTAACTACAGTCGTAAATGCAAGACCATTTGGAAAATGTTGGATAAAATATTTTTAACCTTAAACTTTCCTTTCTCTAAAATATGAGATCATTACTGAAGCATATTTTCAAAGCTCCTTGTAGGCTTCTTTTAAAGCCAATTGATGTGCCAGATGTGTTTTGGAAGTAGGAGTACAGGACAGATCCTGAGTGCAGAATGCCTTACTTTCCCTGGAAAAGTTAACTGTTTTCAAATGTACCCTGCAGCGTCAACACTGGCACTACCGACTTCATTCCTCATTACCATAAAGTAGGTTAGCTGCACGACTTGTCCAGGGTGTATATATATATATTTATTTCATTATACATATAAATAAAATAAATACTTGAATTTCAGTGTTCCGGAGGCTATCCAGTAGATGGCAGTATTGTCCTGTTTAAGAGTGTCACAACATTGCTGTTTACAGTAGACGAACTGCTTTACGGTAGACGAAAACGTGACTGCTGTTGTTGTGTGTTGTTACCGCGCTGGGAGGACGTTAATGAAACTGCCTAACAATAAACCCACATAAGAAACCAAGAACTCGCCCTCGATCATTCTACAGTTATAACGTGATTGGGCAGGCACGCTGTTTATATAGTGGAAAAGCGGACGTGAAAACAGCCTGTCGCCGCTGTCCCCACTCAGGTCCGCATGGAGCGGGAGGGGGCGTGGCCTCCAGCTCCGGCTGAATTCCGGGAGATTTTCGGGAGAAAATTTATTCCGGGAGGTTTTCGGGAGAGGCGCTGAATTCCGGGAGTCTCCCGGAAAATCCAGGAGGGTTGGCAAGTATGCTATTAGAGACTATTAAACTTAGTCCCCCCTCCACCACCAAAGTATAGCTGACATTAAAGACATGCGCAGTAAGGATAATTCTAACCCGAATTTTGGAAGATGGGTTTTCATGCGTCACAATCCGAATGACTATTGGCATAAACCATCTGTCTTGATACTAATTAAATTTTGATCCAAACGTGTGTGATCGGGTCAGAATATTCCGAATGGCGTGTTTACATGAAGCAATTTTTATTCCGGTTAGGCTTTTAATCCGATTAAATGTGTGTGGAGGACAAAAGAGAACAGCAACCTCAATGTCTTGTGTGTAGCGATATTAGCAAAGAAGAGCAATGAAGCTGCCATGTAACCAAATACCGAAAAAGAAATGAACGCAGGTACTGTCTGCACTGTGTGATACACCATTCAAAGACGGAGTGGCTGTGCCATCATGCAGCGTGTGATTGCACAGTATGTTCTTCGACTCATAACAGGGGAAGCCAGAAAATAGACATGTGTGGGAGCCATGAATCCTGTTTCTGTGACCAAGCTTTTGCTGCCTGTGGTCTGAGACTGATAGTTTCCATCAGGAGCGACAGGTTAACCTTCTCTGGGTGTCGACTCTGACCTACAGAGATGTATAGCCTGCATAATATCACCGGCAGCGGGCACTCACACATGGACCCCAAACTGGTGATAACCGATTCCAATCTGAATGATGGCAGGGGACATCACAGAGGGGAGAGTGGTGCATTGGATTAGAGCTGAGTGAACATATGGATAGGTAGGAGAAAGATAACTATTATTTTAGCAGACACTTTTGTTTTGAGGGTACATCTGAGTTGGAGTCAAAAGTGATCTAATATAATATAGCATGCTCTAACTTCATTTATAGGGGAGATTGTACAAGGTGTTCAAAGTGTGATTCTGCTGCCTCTGTCAGTGGGGGGATAGATCCCATGGCACACACGTAACCATGTCTATGCATGGTAACTATTACATAGCACAGTAGTACGATGCACTTGTATTACCATGAATGGAGTTGCTTGCTTGCCTAAGAAATAAATAACCCACAGGTTGTATACAGCAAGCAGGCTGTAGATTTCACATGCTGGGCTGGACATTGGCATACGACGGCCACTGCAACTCGTTAAGTTGTTTAATCTTTCCTGTCAATCAATCAATCATCCATCCATCCATTTCCTACCGCTTGTCCCTTATTGGGTCGCGGGGGGTGCTGGAGCCTATCCCAGCTGCTCAGTGGCACAAGGCAGGGTACGCCCTGGACAAGTCGCCACCTCAGCGCAGGGCCAACACAGATAGACAACTTTTCACACTCACATTCACACACTAGGGCCAATTTAGTGTTGATCAAAGTTTATTTATATAGTCCTTAATCACAAGTGTCTCAAAGGGCTGCACAAGCCACAACGAGCCACAACTGTGGAATATTTCCAAAAAGTATTATTCATAAACCATTAACTTCCAAGCTTGCAGGATACGCAATTGTATTGTTGAATTATTGTAAGTCCATCATTACCTTAAACTATCAAAACAATCCCAATGGTTTCTAAAGACTTAGCGTATTTTAGTGATGTAGTCATCGTAGCTTCTCCAAGAGGGAACCCACGGAGTCACGGGGAGAACATGCAAACTCCATACTGAAAGACCCCGAGCCGGGAATCAAACCCAGGACCTTGTTATTGTGAGGCACACGCACTAACCCCTGTTTCACCGTGCTGCCCTTTTGATAAAATGTAATATGTAATACAACCATCAGATGATGATGATGTAGTTGGACATGTACCCTCAGAAACACGCTGGAAACAATCCAGACGATGTTCCAGGAAAACAGAAGTCTTAATGGTCTTCTTTTTCGGAATCCATACAGTAACATTATATTATAATTATTTTCAAACATGTTTTATAGTAATTGGGAATATAAATGTCTTCTGTAAAAGCCCATACAATTTTTTTTAAATTAACGCTAAATAATCGCTTGGCTCCACAATAGCAGTTGATGATTTTTTTTAAATCCTGTTGTAAATGGTTGTGTTTTCAACTGTAAAAATGTAAAATTAAGTTGAATCTCCTTGAAATACCTTAATATATTATCCTATTTTGGAATAGTTGCACTTAAAGCACAAAATGAATCACACCACCTTTAGGTTTAGCAGTATGTTTAATAATTTATGCAGGTAAAAAAAAAAGGTTTTCAAATGATTATCCAAACCTGCATAAACATGATATAATTTGTATTTATATTTTTTTGCACTGTTTCTTTTAAATTGTCTTGAGAGTCAATTTCCTCCTTGATTTTTGTAAACCAGTGGTTCTAAAAAACTTTTTTTTTACCAACTACCACCTCCGAAAACACTCGGCTTTCCAAGTACACCCATAATGATTAACAAACATTAACATACAGTATCGTAGTAAGCCTTAGTATTCATTAAAAACAAGTCAGAGGCTTTATTTGGCAATGTTATTGTAACATTACACTCAGTGTGAACTGTAACAGTGTTTGGATATCGGAAAATAAAACGGTTATATTACAATATTTAATTAAGTGATTCTTTGGCCTACCACTAGATAAAGCCCGGCTACCACTGGTGGTACTCGTACCACAGTTTGAGAATCACTGTTTAAAACGTAAACATAAGACCACATTAACAACAGTGATTTAAACACATACAAAAGTTAACATTTTGCAATTAAATACAAATGCACATAGCCTTTACAAACAAACAACTGATATCAGTCCATTCATGTATGCAGTGATTTAAAATGTACAATTAGTTTACAAAAGATACCTATAAGAGTCACACATTAATAAGACATGTAATAAGGCATTTAGATCTAAAAAAAATTAAAGAAAAAGATGTAACAGGTAAGGCTTTACTTCCAAACGTTGAAAAAAATCTTTGTGCATGAAGCTGTCTGCAATGGCCGGACATAAGGTCTCTCTCGATCTCATCTTTTGACACAAATTTATATCACTACTGTCACACCAGCTTTACATGTCTGGTTTTAAATGAATAAATAAAGCTACACTTACAGTAGTGTCAATTTTAAAGTCGCTCTTTTCTCTCTGCATAGCGCCGCCACGTTGAAAATGTATTTTTCAGCGCCGGGTGCACAAAGGATGCATGAATATGGATGCGAAGGATACTCGACAGCATGTACACTTGGTAATGGGAGAAAAGGACACATTCGTCGGCCGGATCCGAAGGATACTTGGAGCTTTATGAGTTGGGACAGTCTTCGTGCACCATGACGATCTCAGCATTCCACAAATGCGCACTGCGAAGAATACATCCACCGAATTGAGACACAGCTAGTGAGTCATTAAGGACAGCGACATGTAAATAAAATGGAAGAAACAGCAAGTATATGGAGCATTTGAAAATGGTGCATCAAAGTCCCTCAATTGCCTCATCTTGATTCTATTTATTAGGACAACACATTATTTGTCCTGTGCACGTGCATGTGTGTACCCCAAATTGAACTGTAGCTTGCATTACAGCTGAATACGCCCCCTGCTTGCAAGTGTGTATTTTGTCTGTGTCAATGTTCGTAAGTCACCCTCCCAGCCACCACCCCAAAGCTGTAAACCCTGGGGAAACAGTGAAAACGATATAAAGTACTGTAAACTGTCACCATCATAACATTTCTATTACATTCATGTCTTGAGGCAAACATTCTAGAGTGTAGAACCATTTTGGACAGGCAGTAATAACAAATCTCAACAGCAATATTATAACGCCTTCAGAACGCTATCATAACATGAAAATGTATGATTGAAGACAATCATTCAGGGTCCTCACGGCAATGAGAGATAAGCATCTACTACTTTGTTAAAAGCCTACTGAAATGAAATGTTCTTATTTAAACGGGGATAGCAGGTCCATTCTATGTGTCATACTTGATCATTTCGCGATATTGCCATATTTTTGCTGAAAGGATTTAGTAGAGAACATCGACGATAAAGTTCGCAACTTTTGGTCGCTGATAAAAAAGCCTTGCCTGTACCGGAAGTAGCGTGACATCACAGGTTGTGGAGCGCCTCACATCTGCACATTGTTTACAATCATGGCCAGCAGCAGCGAGAGCGATTCGGACCGAGAAAGCGACGATTACCCCATTAATTTGTGCGAGGATGAAAGATTTATGGATGAGGAAAGTGAGAGTGAAGGATTAGAGTGCAGTGCAGGACGCCAGGATGTATTTTTTTTCGCTCTAACTGTAACTTAGGTACAAGGGCTCATTGGATTCCACACTTTCTCCTTTTTCCATTGTGGATCACAGATTTGTATTTTAAACCACCTCGGATACTATATCCTCTTGAAAATGAGAGTCGAAAATGTGAAATGGACATTCACAGTGACTTTTATCTCCACGACAATACATCGGCGAAGCACTTTAGCTTCGGAGCTAACGTGATAGCATCGTGCTTAACTGCGGATAGAAACAGAAGAAACATGCCCCTGACTGGAAGGATAGACCGAAGATCAACAATACTACTATTACTTCTACTATCAGGAGACACTGAACTAAACCCTGGACCTGTAACCACACGGTTAATGCTGTTCCGCCTGACGAAACCTAGCAATGGTGTTGCTAACGACGCCATTGAAGCTAACTTAGCTACGGGACCTCGACAGAGCTATGCTAAAAACATTAGCTCTCCACCTACGCCAGCCCTCATCTGCTCATCACCACCCGTGCTCACCTGCGTTCCAGCGATCGACGGCGCGACGGAGGACTTCACCACGATCATCGGTGCGGTCGGCGGCCCGGAGACGGAGGAAGTCAACCCAGACACCGGTGAGGACAGCGGCGCGGCAGCGGACGGCGTTGTGGCTTTCGTAAAGTTCATACAGCACATATATTTCCCCAAAGTTACGTACGTGACATGCACATAGCGGCACGCACGTACGGGCAAGCGATCAAATGTTTGGAAGCCAAAGCTGTACTCACGGTAGCGCGTCTGCTATCCAACTCAAAGTCCTCCTGGTTGTGTTGCTGTAGCCAGCCGCTAATACACCGATCCCACCTACAGCTTTCTTCTTTGCTGTCTTCATTGTTCATTAAACAAATTGCAAAAGATTCACCAACACAGATGTCCAGAATACTGTGGAATTTTGCAATGAAAACAGACGACTTAAGCTGGCCACCGTGCTGTTCCAAAATGTCTGCTACAATCCGTGACGTCATGCGCAAACGTCATCATACCGAGACGTTTTCAGCCGGATATTTCCCGGGAAATTTAAAATTGCACTTTATAAGTTAACCCGGCCGTATTGGCATGTGTTGCAATGTTAAGAATTCATCATTGATATATAAACTATCAGACTGCGTGGTCGGTAGTAGTGGGTTTCAGTAGGCCTTTAAAACTGAAAGTCAGGGATACATTTACTGAGTCAAGTTTAAAGATCACAGTGATAACAAAAAAAGGCCTGAATCATGTTCAGCCTTCAAGACTTTGCATCTCAACAACAATATAGGCAATGTTCCCAGAGGGAGAAGCCCATACACAGCCACTCCTATATTGTCAATCATTTTGTCAAGATTTCTTCAATATATTACGAACCACATTCATAAATGAAGTTGGTTGCATTCCCAGCCTCTGCCTATGGGGTGCCGAATGTAAAAGTTCAGTCACACTTTTCTAGAGGATATATTTCTCACATTTAGCGCACTTTTCTCACATTTAAGACACTTTTTCTCAAATATAACACATTTTCATCACATTTAAGTTCAAATTAAATGTTGACTCTATATATACTATCTAAATGTTAAGTGTAAATTTAAATCTTAAATATAACTCTCAAGTGTAAATCTGAATGTTATAATGTTAAATTTAAATGTGAGTGCCAAATGATAAATCTAAACCTATATCTTAAATCTAAATTTTAAATCTAAATCCGAGTGGTAAATCTCTCGCCAAATGTAAAGATTAATATTTCTAGACCGTCAATTTTCTATCAATTCGAGGTCTCTCAGCCGCGCCCACATATTTGCTTCTCAGTGCATTGCACTCCGACATCTTTCTTACTGCGGAAGAAAGAAACATGACGAATGCTTAATGAGAAATTAATGCCAATAAAGTTGCAAATGTTTTAAAATGTTAGCTCCAAAACGTGTGAGTGTGTGTGGTGTGTTGTTTAAAGACAAGACACTTCTGGGTTTGGCAATTAATGCAATGGAATGGATGCTGTAACAGCCAGCTGACATGCTCACTTTGGATCTGTTCTTAAGAATATGTCTTAATTAAAGTTAAAGTACCAATGATTGTCACACACACACTAGGTGTGGCAAAATTATTCTCTGCATTTGACCCATCACCCTTGATCACCCCCTAGAGGTGAGTGGAGCGGTGAGCAGCGGGAACCATTTTTGGTGATTTAACCCTCAATTACGACCCTTGATGCTTGGTATGACTCGGCTGGGGTTTGAACTCACAACCTACCGATCTCAGGGCGGACACTCTAACCACTAGGGCACCGAGTAGGTTGTGAGGTGAATGGTAACAACATGAACATAGTGGGTGTTGTTGCATCCGACCAGTCTTCCTCTCAGGGAATAAAACAAACCGGTCAATCCTAAATTCTTTCGGATGACATATAAACTATATTGCCAAAAGTATTTGGCCACCTGCCTTGACTCACATATGAACTTGAAGTGCCATCCCATTCCTAAACCATAGGGTTCAATATGATGTCGGTCCACCTTTTGCAGCTATTACAGCATCAACTCCTCTGGGAAGGCTGTCCACAGGGTTGCGAAGTGTGTTTATAGAAATGTTCCACCATTCTTCCAAAAGCCCATTGGTGAGGTAACACATTAATGTTGGTCGAGAAGGCCTGGCTTGCAGTCTCCATTCTAATTAATCCCAAAGGTCTTCTATCGGGTTCAGGTCAGGACTCTGTGCAGGCCAGTCAAGTGCATCCACACCAGACTTTGTCATCCATGTCTTTATGGACCTTGCTTTGTGCACTGGTGCACAGTCATGTGGGAAGAGGAAGGGGCCCACTTCAAACTGTTCCCAAAAGGTTGGGAGCATGGAATTGTCCAAAATGTTTTGCTATCCTGGAGCATTCAAAGTTCATTTCACTGGAACTAAGGGGTCAAGCCCAACTCCTGAAAAACAACCCCACACCACAATTACTCCTCCACCAAATTTCCCACTCGGCACAATGCAATCCAAATTGTACCGTTGTCCTGGCAACCTCCAAACCCAGACTCGTCCATCAGATTGCCAGATGAAAAAGCTGGATGCATCACTCCAGAGAACACGTCTCCACTGCTCTAAAGTCCAGTGGCAACGTGCTTTACACCACTGCATCTGACGCTTTGCATTGGACTTGCTGATGTATGGCTTAGATCAGGGGTCACCAACGCGGCGCCCGCGGGCACCAGGTCGCCCGTAAGGACCAGACGAGTCGCCCGCTGGCCTGTTCTAAAAATAGCTCAAATAGCAGCACTCTCGTCAGCTGATGCGCGAGCGCGTAACTGCGGCTGCTTGGCAACCAGCCAAACCCCACTTAATAAAATTATTTTTTATTTTAGAGCACATCCACATCTCTATTCACCTAGGCAACCCCAGGAAATGTATATAATTCGGCATTATCAGTTGACATTCACGCGCAGGTATAACGCGGCGCGCTCCCGTCTCGTCTGCTGGTGCGCGAGCCTGGTAATTAGACAGCTGTGTCAAATAAAGGAGGACAAAAGACGCCAGCGCAGAGTGGAGAAAGGTTTGGTTCATTACAGATAACACAGAGTTGTGCCAAAAGTGTACCAAAACCAAAAGCTGAACGGACAGCCGGTAAGATTGCACTTTATTTCTCTTTGTGGGTGTGGCGCACCTGTTGCGCTGGTGAGATGGGGGGGGGAGTTGTGTGCATGTAGCGTGCTTAGTCTGGAGGCTAAATACACACGGTGTTTTGTGTAACTGTTGCTTAGTAAGGAAGTGTTGTGATTATTTGCTTAGTTTGATAAATGTTGGAGCAGTTTGCTTCATCAGGAGGGTGAAGTCGCTCAACTTAAAGTGTTGGATTTAACTGTGTTGGTTCATTGGCTGCTAGTGAGGGCATAGAAAAAGAGGTATTTTTCTACCAGTAGACAGCGTTTAAGATTGAGTGTTTCACTGCTAAATTAATAATATATTTATATTGGAAATGGATTTTAAATATGTATCTAAAATAGGTGGTTAATTGGTTAGGTATTTATGTATTTGCATATTGGGTTTTCTGCTGCATTTATCTATTGTGTTTCTGGTGTTAAATGTATTTTATATGTATCTTGGTGCATTTATGTTGAGACAATTTATTTAAAATCTGAATTAACTTAAAGGGAAAATATTAATCCATTTTCTTGCACTTGTTTAATTGTTAAGTGTTTGATAGCCTAATTAATAATTGTAAATTATGGGATTGATAATTGATTGATTTTTTACAGCATGTTAATCTTGTGGTGTTTTGTCCTTAAAGGTTTTTCACCTACTAAAGAAGCTAAAGACTACTAAAGACAGCTAATGACAGCTAAAGAAACTAAAGTCTACTAACACTGCTAAAAAGACTAAAGAAGAAAAAAGAAGCTGCTTCTTCGTTGGAAAAACTTGCAAACTAAAGGAAAATAAAAGGAAAAAAGTAACTACGGTCTGGTCTTTTGAGTGAAATCCAGAAGCCACATTCAGCATTGGTACATCCCTTCAAGTGTGGGATAAGCACAGTGAAAAAAGCAAAACACTTGACAAGCACTTACCAGTGAGCTGCCTCTATTTTTTAAATGTTATTTATTTACTAGCAAGCTGGTCTCGCTTTGCTCGACATTTTTAATTCTAAGAGAGACAAAACTCAAAAAAAATTTAAAAATCCAAGAAAATATTTTAAAGACTTGGTCTTCACTAACTGACAAAGAAACAGATAACAGATTTGGTGTCCAGTTCAAAGTGTGACATGATTTATTTAAAAATTTGAGTGTTGACTTTTATATTTTACATGAGTTATTATTTGTACAAACATGGTGCAAAGTAATTCATGATTTGTTCAAAAATGTTAGTGGCTAGCTGGTTATAATGGGATATTGTGATTTCACAAGACTGTCTTAAAAGTGATCATTTGAAAATGTTCAATTTGAAAAATGTGCACTTAGAGAAAATATAAAAATAAAGTGTTGCATATTGATATTTATCTGTTTCTATTTACAGTATATTTATTGTGAGAAATCATTAAGATGATCAGTGTTTCCACAAAGATAAATATCATTAATTATCAATAATAACATAGAGTTAAAGGTAAATTGAGCAAATTGGCTATTTCTGGCAATTTATTTAAGTGTGTATCAAACTGGTAGCCCTTCACATTAATCAGTAGTTAATCTGTAGCAACTGACTGCGCAGAAAGTCGGTGACCAGGGACGGCGTGGTGGCGAAGTTGGTAGAGTGGCCGTGCCAGCAATCGGAGGGTTGCTGGTTACTGGGGTTCAATCCCCACCTTCTACCATCCTAGTCACATCCGTTGTGTCTTTGGGCAAGACACTTCACCCTTGCTCGCTCCTGATGGCTGCTGGTTAGCGCCTTGCATGGCAGCTCCCGCCATCAGTGTGTGAATGTGTGTGTGAATGGGTGAATGTGGAAATACTGTCAAAGCGCTTTGAGTACCTTGAAGGTAGAAAAGCGCTATACAAGAATAACCCATTTATCATTTTATCATTTACCTCTTTGCACTATGCGCTTCAGCTTCCGCTGACCCATCTCTGTCAGTATACTTGGCCTACCACTAGGTGGCTGAGTTGCTGTTGTTCCCAAACTCTTCACTTTTCTCATAATAAAGCCGACAGTTGACTTTAGAATATTTAGGATCGAGGACATTTCACGACTGGGTTTGTTCCACGCTGGAAATCACTGAGCTCCTAAGATTCTTGAGAAACATTCTTTCACGAATGTTTGTAGAAACAGTCTCCATGCCTAAGTGCTTGATTTTATACACCTGTGGCTGGGCCAAGTGATTAGGACACCTGATTCTGATCATTTGGATGGGTGGCCAAATACTTTTGGCAATATAGTGTATGTTGAGTAAGAAAGACCATCAAGACAGAATAGCAGTATTATCAAGTTGTACTAAAGCTTTAGGAGACCAGCCCTTACAATGCGGTAATAGCAGCATCAAGAAGCGGTCTAAACAGAGAGAGATTTACATTTTTTAAATTTATTTTGATTTAAATTAAAGGCCTACTGAAATGATTTTTTTTTATTTAAACGGGAATAGCAAATCCATTCTATGTGTCATACTTGATCATTTCGCGATATTGCCATATTTTTGCTGAAAGGATTTAGTAGAGAAAATTGACGATAAAGTTCGCAACTTTTGCTCGCTGATAAAAAAAGCCTTGCCTGTACCGGAAGTAGCGTGACGTCACAGGAGGTAATATTCCTCACAATTTTCCTTTGTTTACAATGGAGCGAGAGAGATTTGGAGCGACAAAGCGACGATTACCCCATTAATTTGAGCGAGGATGAAAGATCGTGGATGAGGAACGTTAGAGTGAAGAACTAGAGGCAGTGCAGGACGTATCTTTTTTCGCTCTGACCGTAACTTAGGTACAAGCTGGCTCATTGGATTCCACACTCTCTCCTTTTTCTATTGTGGATCACGGAGTTGTATTTTAACCCACCTCGGATACTATATCCTCTTGAAAATGAGAGTCGAGCACGCGAAATGGACATTCAAAGTGACTTTTATCTCCACGACAATACATCGGTGACACACTTAGCTACTGAGCTAACGTGATAGCATCGTTCTCAAATGCAGATAGAAACAAAATTAGAAAATTAAAAAAATTGCACTTTATAAGTTAACCCGGCTGTATTGGCATGTGTTGCAATGTTAAGATTTCATCATTGATATGTAAACTATCAGACTGCGTGGTCGGTAGTAGTGGGTTTCAGTAGGCCTTTAAGATTTAAGATTTAGAGTTAACATTAAGGCTTATATTTAACATTTAGCACTCACAATTTGATTTCAAATTCACACTTAAGATTCAGATGTAAGATTTAGGTTTTGAATTAAAAAGTAAGATTTAGACTTATTATTTAGGTTTAGATTCAACATTTAGCTCTCACATTTAAATATTTAGATTTCAGATTTAGATTTAACATTTAGATATCAAATTCTATTTAAACTTGTGATGAGCTAAATGTGAGAAAAGTGTGTTAAAGTGTGAGTTAAATGTGAAAAGTATTATATCTGCTATAAAAGTGTGACTTAACTTGTACATTCGGCACCTCATACAGTATCTGCCTGTCTGCAAATAAAACATGGGGTGTCATGTTTTTTTATCATGTTTTGTTTAGTTGTGTTATGTTACTTCTGGACTCCATAGTTCCTGTTTTTGCGCACCCTTGTTTTGTCACCATGGGGACCCATTAGTTTCACCTGTCTCATGTGTTGGTCTCACGCACCTGTTTTTAATCATGAAGAGACTATTTAAGCCTGTCATTTTCAGTTAGTCGTTCTGGTGACATTGATATGCTGTACCATGCTCTGTGCTGACTTGTTTTCATGCGATTGTTCGCTTCATACCATGCCACGTAAGTTTTGTTTTTTTATGTCACAGTTCGCGAGTTTTGTTTCATGTCCATAGTTTACGTCCAAGTATTAGTTTTTGTACCCTGCGCCAAGTTTGTGTGTCCGCCTTGTGAGCGCCTTTTGTTTTTCCCTCATTGACTTTTTATAGTCAAAGATTAAACATGTCTTTACTTTCACGCCATGTCCGGTCCGGTTCATTTGCATTCCGAGAAAATAATCCATGCAGGAAACTGCACCATAGTCCAAGTCGTGACACTGGGGAATTCATGCAGACCACCAAGCTGACACAACTCCAATGGATATTAATACATTTTTCCCTGCAGTTGGTGATTTATTTACCACAGTTCTGATCTGCTTTTCCCCATGGTATTGAAAAAAATCCATTGTGTCAGATTTATGTGGTTAACCAAGATAGTGGCCACCAGATTTTGACAGTTTGTATGTCAGCAGCATGGATGAGTTTTGGGAGAGTAATGCAAGTGCTGTAAGGATCTGAAGGGGCTTGCTGAGCCATTTTGGTATCTCTGAGTTGAACCACAGAAGCCAACCTCAATCTAAATCTAATCACAAAGTAATCTTATATGCTGATGACTCAGTTTAGTTAATTTCTTACTTTGGACAGATGCTTGAAATGTACTGTACATGCAGAAACTTTAACATAAAATCAAACTAAACATCTCACATTTGACTGTTTGATTTGATTGATTGAAACTTTTATTAGTAGATTGCACAGTGAAGTACATATTCCGTACAATTGACCACTAAATGGTAACACCCGAATAAGTTTTTCAACTTGTTTAAGTCGGGGTCCACTTAAATTGATTCATGATACAGATATATACTATACTATACTAAGACCACACATGACTTTGTTGAATATTGTTTTAAAGGTATGAGATTCTTGCTTTGACACCCAGAAACAATCTTTGAAGTAAACATTCCTTGAGATAATTGGTTGAGGGAGACGCAAAAATACTATAGACCGCTCTCTGTTGTATAAATCATGTTAAGAAAACTATTCACTCAGGTTACTGATTTACACTACATGTGATTATTTAATTTTAATAAGAGTTTTTAGAATAGTCTTATTTTACGAGGTAAAAATATATTATTATAATTCCAGGTAGTATGGTGCAGTCGAGGGTAATATGTCGGCTCACTGCTTCGTGTGGAGTTTGCATCTTCCTTCCGTGATTGTGTGGGTTTTCTTTAGATACTCTTGCATGCCTCCTAAAAACATGAATGTTTGGCTAATTGGAGACTCTAAATTGCCTATTAGATAAGAATGTGGATGGGGATGATGGTTTGTGTACATGTTGTCTGCAATAGGCAATCAGTGCAGTGTATTATCTTCCTCTCGACCGAAGTTGGGCAGGGCAGGGACAAAATTAGCATTTCAGGAGCAGGGTTTGGGGGACATAATTTGCTTGAGTACATGGGGTGTAGTTTGAAGGTTTACGTGCATGTTTTGTATTTTTAAGAATATAAGATAAAGAAAATATTTATGTGGAGAGGGGCGTGGTTCACGCGTTCCCTGTGGGCGGGGTGTGTGCAGGGGCCGGCCATGAAGCGGCAGACAAGTGAGTGGATATCTCAGCTGGAACGAGTTATCTAATCACTTGTTCCTTTATGAGCAGCGTCAGAGACCATGAGGGGGGGGCTGGAGAGCACGAGAGCGACACCACGAGAGCGGTGCTGAAAAGCAGAGGCGAGGACACCAAGGAGGAGCTGAAAAGCCAACTGACACATGTGTGCATTAGAATTAAAACTATTGTAAACCGCCGCAGCAGAGTGTTGTGCCCTTTCCTGTGGTCCCAGATGAACCCGATACAGAGGTCTCGTCACAGTGGCACCCAACAAGGCGGACCACAGAGATGTCGACAACATTCCCGCTGGAGGCGCTGGGCCAAGTACTGGCCAAAGTGTCAACGGCAAGCCGGCAGCAGACACTGATGGACAGAGCAGAGGCGGCGGGAGGAATGTCCTCCATGAAGCGCATGGTGGAGGGGGAGGACCCCCAGACATTCCTCGATGTCTTCGAGGCTACGGCGACATCGGGCAGGTGGCCGGAGAACGAATGGGGCGCGAAGCTGCTGCCGCTCCTGGTGGGGGAGGGGCAGCGGGCGGTGGTGAGTTTCCCGGCGACCGCCCGCATGCAGTATGCAAACTTGCGCTGCGCAATACTGGACCGGGTCGGCAGCAGCCCCGAAGACCATCGCCGGAAGTTCCGGGCCATGATGTTGGGGCCAGTGGACCAGCCCTTCGTGCTGGCGTTCCAGCTACGAGACGCAGCAACCCGTTGGCTCCAGCCCAACGGGCTGGATGCAAAAATGCTGGAGGCAATCGTGCTGGAGCGATTCGTGGAGGCCATCCTGGCCAGGACCTGCGCGTGGGTACGTTACCACAGCCCCACGGACGTCAAATCTGCGGTGAAACTGGCGGATGAACACCTAGCGTACCAGCGGGAGATGGCAACCAAGAAGGCAGAGGGGCCCACACCAGAACCCCGCCGGCGACTCGCCCCGCGATGGGGGGGATTGAAGGGGGAGCCTCTGCAGCGGCGACCACGCCAGCCTGAGCCACCCGGAGCCAGCGAACAGGTTCCCCACATGGACATAAAAAAAGAACACGCACCCACACGCACCCAGAGACACACAACAAGGGGGGGACACGGGGTGATAATAACTCTACAATTTGTGCATTCCAGGATACCGGCGCTGCGGGGAGAGGGCTTCCCTCGCAGATGGCACCTCAAACACCAGGGCCAGTGTGCTGGAGGTGCGGACAGCCCGGGAACGTGCACCGGGAGTGCTCCATGATGGAGGTGGGGCAGGTGATGCGGGTTGTCGGGCCTCCAGCACACGCCCCCGATCTGGGGGAGACGTACTGTGTCCCGGTAAGGGTTCAAGGGGGTACATATCGGGCGATGGTGGATTCGGGCTGCAAACAGTCCATGATCCATCAAAACCTGGTTCGACTCGGGGCGTTGAGGCGGGTGACACGGGTGAAAATTAGGTGTATTAATGGGGATATGCACGAGTACCCTATTGTGCCAGTGGAAATTTTATATGAGGAACAAAAGCATAAGGTCAAGGTTGCCGTAATCGCGCACCTTACGCACCCCGTAATTCTAGGGACAAATTGGCCGGAATTTAACCATTTGGTGACACAATGTGTGGGGGTGCGTTCACGAGCAGTCGGCGAGGGGACTATCCGCGCGGTTCTCAGCGGCGACGCGGCTTCATCGGGTACTGCCGAGCGGGAACCGGTGGGGGCTTTGCAGGAGGCCCCCCGGTGGCAACCTACTGAGGACTTCCCCTCGAGCAGTCCCGTGATGAAACCTTGCGCGAGGCCTGGGACCAGGTGGATTACATTGACGGTCAGCTGGTGCGCCCGGGGAAAGCGCGGGTATCCCCCATTTTTCAATTATTCGGGATAGATTATACCGAGTGAGCCGTGACACTCACACCAGGGAGGAACACACCCAGTTGTTGGTGCCTAAATTCCGCCGGGAAATGGTTTTCCAGGCGGCGCATTTTAATCCCATGTCTGGCCACTTAGGGTATGATAAAACACTTAATCGGGTCATGGTCAGTTTCTATTGGCCGGGCCTCCAGGCGGACGTGCGTAGTTAGTGCGCTGCCTGCCCGGACTGCCAGCTGGTGAACCCAGCGGCCACCCCAAAGGCGCCCTTGCGCCCATTACCGCTCATTGAGGCCCCGTTCGAGAGAATTGGGATGGACCTCATCGGACCATTTCACCCGAGCACACAGGGATACCGCTTTGTGTTGGTCCTGGTGGATTACGCAACGCGTTATCCCGAAGCAGTGCCCTTGCACTCTATCTCTGCCAAGAGTGTTGCGCAAGCGCTGTTTCAGGTCATCTCCCGAGTTGGAATCCCGAAAGAGATTCTGACTGACCCGGGCACGTCCTTTATGTCACGCACGATAAAGGAACTTTACGGGTTACTGGGAATTAAAGCGATCCGCACCAGCGTGTACCATCCGCAAACAGATGGGCTGGTGGAGAGGTTAAACAAAACGCTGAAAACCATGATCCATAAATTTATGCACGAGGACAAACAGAATTGGGATAAATGGTTGGACCCCCTTAATGCAGGGGTCACCAACCTTTTTGAAACCAAGGGCTACTTCTTGGGTACTGATTAATGCGAAGGGCTACCAGTTAGATACACACTTAAATAAATTGCCAGAAGTAGCCAATTTGCTCAATTTACCTTTAACTCTGTTATTATTAATAATTAATGATATTTATCTTTGTGGAAACACTGATCATCTTAATGATTTCTCACAATATATATATATATATATATAGAAACAGATAAATATCAATATGCAACACTTTATTTTTATATTTTCTCTAAGTGCACATTTTTCAAATTGAACATTTTCAAATGATCACTTCTAAGACAGTCTTGTGAAATCACAATATCCCATTTTAACTAGCTAGCCACTAACATTTTTTAACAAATCATGAATTACATTGCACCATGTTTGTACAAATAATAACTCATGTAAAATACAAAAGTAAACTCTCAAATTTTTAAAACATGTCACACTTCGAACTGGACACCAAATCTGTTATCTGTTTCTTTGTCAGTTAGTGGGAAGCCTGGCATTGCACACTGTTAACTAGTGTGTTGTACTCTGGTGTGTAACTTGACACTGCAACTCTGAGTCAGTCTTGCAGATGTGCATCAGTGAAGCGTGTTCTGTGTTTGTTCTTGATGAAGTTCATGTCAGAAAAGGCTGATTCACAAAGATAAGATTTTTCCTCATTGTTTGCGGAACCTTCTTAATCTTTTGGACATATTTTCACAGCAATCTGGCCTTAAGCTTAATTATGATAAATGTAAAATGTTAAGGATCGGAAATGTAAAGGGAACGTCCTTTCGAAAGGAATGCAAAGTGCCTGTTTTGTGGAGAGATGGACCAGTTAACATACTTGGTGTTGTTGTCCCAGAAAATCTGGAAGATCTAGGCTCAGTAAATTATGATAATCGACTAAGAAAGCTGGACAAAATTATGCAATTATGGAAAGGGAAATCCCTAACCTTGTATGGTAAAATGTCTATTGCCAACTCGTTAATTATTCCTCAATTTATTTATTTGTTTTTGTCATTACCAGCTCCATCACAAAACTTTTTTAAGATTTATGAGCGGAGGGTCTTCGATTTTGTCTGGAACGGCAAACCAGAAAAGATTAAAAGAAAGGTTTTGTACAAAGAGTATGAATATGGGGGCCTGAAACTTCTCAACCTTGAAGCTATGTGTCTGTCTTTAAAAGCATCAATTGTTCCAAAGATGTATTTAAACATTGAGTGGTACACAAATGTCCTGTTGAACAAAAAACATGTACTGTATCAAAAGAAATTGTATCCTTTTTTACAAGTGATCCCCTCCCAGAGAGTCTGCTGGGAAACATGGCAGGGTTCATAAAGGAAACAATCCACTCATAGTGGTGTTTTCAATTTTATGTGCCAGAAAAAAGAGACGATATTTTGCAGCAGTTAATATGGATGAACTCTAATATTGTAATAGATGGAAAGCCTTTCTTTTGGAAAAATATGTTTGAAAGAGGAATCATTTTTGTCAATGATATTATCAATGAGAATGGTAAAATTATGAAGTATGATGAATTTAGAGCTATGTATGGTGATGCTTGCTCAAGCTTTTCATTTTATCAACTAACTGGAGTAATTGGGAAAAGATGGAAACAAATAATTAATTATGGAACTACTAAATTATTAGTTTGTAAACCTCTAATAAGAAATTCTAGTTGGCAAAAAGGAACTAAAATAAATAGAAAAATATATAATTTTTAATTTAATAAAGAAATCTTTGAAGGCTGCCTCATCAACACAAATGGAAAATGGGAGGACTTTTTTGACTGCCCGTTGCCATGGGATGCCATATTCAAACTAACCTATAAAACCACTATCGATGTGCAAAATCGTTATTTTCAAATTAAAATGATAACTTCTTACCCACAGGGAAAATGTTAAAATTATGGAATATGACAGAGTCAGATGATTGCTGATTTTGTTGTCAGGAGCCTGAATCCACCCTGCATTTGTTTTGGTATTGTCATATTGTGTCTTTGTTTTGGGTGGAAGTTGAAAAAATGTGTTTAAGGATTGGTTTGTTTATGAAGCTTAATGTGGTTTCTGTTATTTTAGGAGAGTTCATTGACAATCATGATTTAGTCAATTTAATTATAGTACTCGGTAAAATGTTTATTTTTAAGGCCAAAAACAGATATTCACTTAGTATTACTTTCTTTAAAACATTTATTCAGTATTTTCTAACTTTAGAAAGTTACATGGTTGAAAACGATAATGATGCCAAAAAACATTGAAAAAAAGATGAGAAGTCCTCAAAGGCTTATTTTGAAAGTATAATTATGTTTATAGATTATATGATATCTGTTGTTGTGTTCCCTAATTTGAGTGACCTGGACATAATCTGGACTGTACATAAATGCTTATTTTGAAAATGTAATTTTGTTTATAAATTATATGCAATCTGTTGTGTTCCCTAATTTTTTTCTGTGTACATAAATGAAGGTGTGTGTTGCTGAGTCCGACTTGGACATTATCTGGACTGGGCCTGGTTTAAAAAACCCTTTAAACAAATCTAATTCCATTGACAACCTGGTCTGTTGAAGATAAGGCCCTTTTTTAAAAAATAAAATAAAATAAGATAAATAAATAAAAAACATTTTCTTGGATAAAAAAGAAAGTAAAACAATATAAAAATAATTACATAAAAAATAGTAATTAATGAAAATGTTAGTGGACCAGCAGCCTATACAATCATGTGTGCTTCAGGGACTGTGTCCCTTGCAGATGTGTTGTCTATGTTGTGGGAACCAGAATATTGGTAGCAGAAAGAAATAACCCCTTTTGTGTGAGTGGGTGTGGATGAGTGTGCATGGGGGAGGTTGTTTGGGTTGATGCACTGATTGAAAGTGTATATTGTGTTTTTTCTATGTAGATTTAATTAAAAAAAAAAAAAAAAAATTATTTATTTTTTATTTAATTTTTTTTTTTAATTTTTTTTTTTAGAACAGGCCCGCGGGCGACTCATCTGGTCCTTACGGGCGACCTGGTGCCCGCGGGCACCGCGTTGGTGACCCCTGGCCTAATGTTTGCGATGCGGGAGGTACCCCAGGCCTCAGTTGGTTTTGCACCTTTCGAGTTATTGTACGGCCATTGGCCTCGCGGAGTGCTGGACGTCATTAAAGAAAGCTGGGAGGAGGGTCCAAGCTCCAGCAAAAATGAAATTCAGTACGTCATGGACATGCGAGCAAAACTCCACAAGGTGGGGCACTTGTCACGTGAGAATTTGCTCCGTGCCCAAGAGCGTCAGCGGCGCACGTATAACAGGGGGACCCAACTACGCAAATTCACACCGGGTGAAAAAGTACTTGTATTGCTTCCAACCTCAAGCTCCAAATTACTTGCAAATTGGCAGGGACCCTTTGAGGTCACACGGCAAGTGGGTGATGTCGATTACGAGGTTCGGCGCTCGGACCGACGCAGAGATACGCAGATTTACCATCTGAACCTGCTGAAGGCATGGAAAGAAACGGAGCCTGTTTCCATGGTGACAGTAGTGAGGGAGGAGGAGGAGTTGGGGCCGGAGGTCCCGCGCTCTGGCCCGGCCCCTCTGCTGTCCTGTGACGACCAGCTCACATTGGCGCAGACAGCGGTGGTTGCTGAGTTACAGCGGCGCTACTCGGATGTGTTCTCCTCGCGGCCCGGTCGCACGGATCTCATCCGACATCATATTGAGACCAGCCCGGGGGTTACGGTGCGGTCTCGGCCATATCGGCTTCCCGAACACAAGCGCAAAGTGGTTCGGGAGGAATTAAAAACCATGCTTGAGTTGGGTGTAATAGAAGAATCCCACAGCACGTAGTGCAGTCCCGTTGTTCTGGTTGGGAAGAAGGATGGGACTGTGCGGTTCTGTGTGGATTACCGCAGGGTGAATGAAATATCACGTTTTGACGCGTACCCAATGCCTTGGGGTCGACGAGCTCCTAGATCGGCTGGGCACTGCTCGTTTTTTCACGACACTGGATTTGACCAAGGGCTACTGGCAGATTCCCTTGTCACCAGAGTCCCGAGAAAAACGGCCTTCTCCACTCCGGAAGGTTTGTACCAAGTCGTGACACTTCCGCTTGGCTTGTTCGGTGCGCCCGCCACGTTCCAGCGTCTCATGGACCGCGTGCTGCGCCCCCACGCTGCATACGCGGCTGCCTACCTGGATGATGTCATCATCCTGAGTGGCAGCTGGGAAGAACACATGTAGCGGGTGGGGGCGGTGCTCGAGTCCCTGAGGCGGGCGGGGCTCACCGCCAACCCGGCGAAGTGCGCAGTTGGCCGGAGGGAGGTACAGTATCTGGGGTACCACTTGGGGGTGGGGGGCAGGTGCGGCCCGAGGTAGACAAAACAGCGGCAATCGCGGCCTGTTCACCCCCCAAGACAAAAAAAGAGGTGAGGCAGTTTTTGGAACTGGCGGGCTATTACCGCCGGTTCATTCCCCGGTTTGCGGACTTGACCGGCCCACTGACTGACCTCACCTGAAAGGGTGCTCCAGAACTGGTCCAGTGGACGGAGCAGTGCCAGCGGGGGTTTGAGAAGGTAAAAACAGCACTCTGCGAGGAGTCGGTGCTGCACATGCCTAACTTTGACATCCCTTTCTGTCTGCAGGCGGACGCGTCGGGCCGGGGGCTGGGGGCGGTGCTGTCCCAGCGGGTGGGGGACGTCGACCGCCCCGAGCTGTACATCAGCATCTGCCCCGCCCCCTCATCTTCCCTGTGACAACCAGCTCACGTTAGCGCAGAAAGCGGATGTTGCTAAGCTGCAGCGGCGCTTTTCTGATGTGTTCTCCTCTTGGCCCGGCCGCACAAACCTCATTCAACATCATATTGAGACCAGCCCAGGTGTTACGGTGCGATCTCGGCCATACAGGCTCCCCGAACACAAGCGCAAAGTAGTTCGGGAAGAATTAAAAACCATGTTGGAATTGGGGCTAATAAAAGAATCCCACAGTGCGTGGTGCAGCCCCATCGTTCTGGTAGGGAAGAAGGATGGGTCGGTGCGCTTCTGTGTGGATTACCGCAAGGTGAATGAATATCATGTTTCGACGCGTACCCAATACCTCGGGTCAACGAGCTCCTGCTCGTTTTTTCACGACACTGGATTCAACCAAGGGCTACTGGCAGATTCCCTTATCACCAGAGGCCCGGGAAAAAACGGCCTTTTCCACTACGGAAGGTTTATACCAGTTCATGACACCTCCGTTTGGTTTGTTCGGTGCGCCCGCAACGTTCCAACACCTCATGGACCGAGTGCTGCGCCCTCACACGACATACGCGGCGTCATCATCCAGAGTGGCAGCTGGGAAGAACATATGCGGCGGGTGGGAGCGGTGCTCGAGTCCCTGAGGCTCACCGCCAACCCGGAAAAGTGCGCAGTTGGCCGGAGGGAGGTACAATATCTGGGGTACCACTTGGGGGGGGGGGCAGGTGCGGCCGCAGATGGACAAGACAGCGGCTATCACAGCCTGTCCACCTCCCAAGACAAAAAAAAGAGGTGAGGCAGTTTTTGGGGCTGGCAGGCTACTACCGCCGGTTCAATTCCCCGGTTTGCAGACCTGACCAGCCCACTGACTGACCCAACCCGAAAAGGGGCTCCAGATCTGGTCCAGTGGAAGGAGCAGTGCCAGCGGGTGTTTGAGAAGGTAAAGAAAGCACTCTGCGGGGAGCCGGTACTGTGCATGCCTAACTTTGCCATCCCCTTCTGTCTGCAGGCGGACGCGTCAGGCAGGGGGCTGGGGGCGGTGCTGTCCCAGCGAGTGGAGGGCGTCGACCGCCCCGTCCTGTACATCAGCCGAAAACTCTCGGACCGGGAGGCGAGGTACAGCACGGTAGAGAGGGAGTGCCTCGCCATCCGGTGGGCGGTCGGGGCCCTCCGGTACTACCTGTTGGGGCACGCCTTCAGCCTCTGCTCGGACCACAAACCGCTCCAATGGCTCCACCGCATGAAGGATGCCAACGCGAGGATCACCCGGTGGTACCTTGCGTTGCAGCCCTACAACTTCTAGGGGGCCCAGATGGCCATGGCCGACTTCCTCTCGCGGCCCTCTACGGGGGGGAGTTGGCAGCTTCCAGGCCTTAGACTGGCGGTGGAAGCATGTGGAAGGGGCGTGGTCCACGCATCACCTGTGGGCGGGGCACGTGCAGGAGCTGGCTGTGAAGCAGATGCCAGGTGAGTGGATATCTCAGCTGGAATTAGTTATCTAATCACCTGTCTCTTTATTAGCAGCGTTGGTGACCGCAGGAGGGGGACTGAAAAGCCAGAGGGAAACCGCAAGGCGAGAGAGGAGGGAAAGAAAAATATTTTGTGAACTGAAAGAGGAAAAAGACTTTTGAACTGGAAAAAAATAAAAACATTGTAAACCTTGGCAACACACCTGGCCACAGTTTGTCGGTCCTGGAAAGAACCCTGCGACACAGAGCTGTCACAGCAGCCAATCAGGATAACTTCAAAGACATCTATAAAGATGATGGAAGTGTTTGAAGACTAAGCTCTAGATGCAGGTTGGGATGCGGGAAAAACTCAAGCCAAAAGTGATGAGCTGTTGATGGACAGAGCAATAAGCATTTTTCCGATTTCAGCCAGACAATGTGGAGATCTGACTTTTCACGTTTGGCTGTTTGCATGTAAACATTGTTGAGTGTGGCTACAATATCCGCCTTCTAGCAACTGATATCAATGTTGTTGTTCTCTCGGAAATAGCTGTTAATTTTTTTCCACCATTGAAAAGAAAATCTTTCCATCAACATTCAGTGGGGAAATTCCTCTGGACTGGTTGATGGTAGGGGAATCCTGTTCTTTTGAGACCAGGAATTGTGTACAGATCCATGCAACATGGGGCCGTGCATTGTCATGCTGCAACATAAGGTGATGATCTCGGTTGAATGGCACAACAATGGGCCTCAGGATCTCGTCACGGTATTTCTGTGGATTCAAAATGCCATCAATAAAATGCACTTCCCTTCATTGCCCATACCATAACCCCAGCCCCACCATGCGCCACTCGATTCACAACATTGACAACAGTATATCTCTCTATCACAGGACGCCACACACTCTGTCTGCCATCTGCCCTGAACAGTGAAAACACCTCTCCAATATGCCAGACACCATTGAATGTGAGCATTTGCCTAATTAAGACGACAAACTGCAGTCAGGTTGAAACCCCGATAGGACGACGAGTATGCAAATGAGCTTCTCTGAGACGGTTTCTCACAGTTAGTGCAGAACTTCTTTGGTTATGCAAACCAATTGTTGCAGCAGCTGTCTGGGTGACTGGTCTCAGACGATCATGGAAGTGCACCTGCTGGATGTGGAGATCCTGGGCTGGTGTGGTTACATGTGGTCTGCGGATGTGAGGCCAGTTGGATGTACTGCCAAATTTTCTGAAACACCTTTGAAGACGGCGTATGGTAGAGAAATGAACATCCAATTCACGGGCAACAGCTCTGGTGGATATTCCTGCAGTCAGCATGCCAACTGTACGCTCCCTCAAAACTTGCAACATCTGTGGCATTGTGCTGCGTGATAAAACATTTCAGTTTGGCCTTTTATTGTGCTTAAGGCACACCTGTGCAATAATCATGCTGTTTAATCAACATCTTGATATGCCACACCTGGAATGGATTGTCTTGGCAAAGAAGAAGTGTTCACTAACACAGATTTAAACAGATTTGTGAACAATATTTGAGAGGAATAGGTATTTTGTCTATATAGTAAAAGTTTTAGATCTTTGAGTTCAACTCATGAAAAAGGCCAAGTGTTGCGTTTACATTATTGTTCAGTCCCTCCGAACGCTATAAGTCAGTTTTTTTCATCTTAACCTCCCTCTCTTGCAGTTTTTGTTGCTATTTTATGAAACCATGGCACTCCTAACGAGGACGTGTAAATCACACAGACAATTCATGATTCCCTACCCACGCTTCCCACTCATACATTTACCCACCAACTGACACTAAGCTGTATTTTATTTATCCATTGAAGTTGAGTGTGAGACAGACTAACTTAGTTCCCATGATGCAATTGAGGGTAACCTCCGGGACATCTTTCCTGAGTGCCAGAAATTTAAAGCAGCAGCAAAATGGAAAAACAAGTTGACTTTATATGCTTAATTGTGTTTTACTGGATCATTAAACCATATCCAATTGTATTTTAAATCCACAAAGTATGTAAAAATACCGTCTAAACATATTACAAAATGCCACAATTTCAGACGGCCATTTTTAATATTCCGCTCCAAATATCTTCTGCAGTTTCCGTTGATTCGAGGTCGGATGACGTCAGGATGGGAACGCTTCTGCACTCTGACCATATCATCAGATCAGACATACTGGAAATATGCAAAAAATTAAGGGATGTGCTATCAATTATTCACAATCTTTATGTAAGACTAGAACAGCTATGCTTGGCTTGTTTTATGCATTGGAAATCATAAACCATTGAGTCAAAAATTGAGGGTCCTCTATTGCGCCCATAATATTTAATTTACATGTCATGACCTGAACATTAAACAAATATGAGTGATATTGTTATTATAAGTAATATATATATATATATATGTATATATATGTGTGTGTGTGTGTGTGTGTGTGTACATATTTGTGAACAATATTTGAGAGTAATAGGTCTGTTGTGTACATAGTTAAAGTAAATGTATATCTGGGCAAATGCTCACATTCAATGGCGTGTTTTCTTCACGGAATAATCCTGGTTTTCACTGTTCAGGGCAGATGGCATATATACATATATAAATATATATATACACACACACACACACACATACACACCGGCCCCTAGACAAATTTTTACCGACCAATGTGGGCCCCGGGCCAAAATAATTTACCATGTCTGCTCTAGAGCATTTTCGACATGGGTTCCAGTGCCCTGAAAAGCCCTACCAGCAACAGTTAGAGATACTACTTCATCAAAAACCTTTAAGTCCCACCTTAAAAATAATTTAAAATAGACCCTTGTTCAAACCAGTTGATCTGCCACTTTCCTGCTCTGTTCCCCCCCTCCCCCTGGCTGGAGAGGGTACCAGGTAATATCTGGAAAGGTACCTCTTGAGAAAGTGTTAGCCGACCCGAATTGAGACCCAATAACTGTACCCACTTGGAATTTATTGCAGCCGGTCACGCTATAAGGGGGGTCATTACATCTGTTATTCCTTCCCTAGGTTTCTACTTTTCCCCATACAGGATTTTTTTTGTTTGTTTTTCTATGCGCTGATGTGTGTTTTAGATCAGGAAATGTCATTGTGAGTTTGTGAAGCCCTTTGATTGATTGATTGATTGATAGGAGTAAATGTGACATATTACAATAAAAGAACTAAGTAAAAAACACTGAAGTTAAGTATGGTGCTCAGTATGTTTTACTCTTAACTAGTATTAATATGAAAGCTCTAAAAGTGACCTAAAATCTATTGGTGAAAATTATTTGAAGGATTATTTTGAAATAAATCCTACAAGTATGTTCTTTTAGTGCATTTGTGGAAAAAACTTTTTTAGTTCACAAAACAAAAAAAAGAAGCCAAATTCCTCATGCCACCCAATATTACACTACACTTGGGGGGGCATTGAGCTCGGTTGGTAGAGCCGCCGTGCCAGCAACCTGAGGGTTCCAGGTTCGATCCTCGCTTCTGCCATCCTCGTCACAGCTGTTGTGTCCTCAAGAAAAACACTTCACCCACAAGCTCCCAGTGCCACCCACACTGGTTTAATGGGTTCCACTATGTAAAGCACTTTGAGTCACTAAAGAAAAGCGCTTTCTAACTAGAATTCACTTCACTTGTCTGAATAAATATACGTTTTTTCACCGTGTCTCATTTGTAGAATACACTTGTATAACCATAAATGGTTGCTTTATTGATTATCTGAGAAATACTGTAGGCTAGGCTGGAGATCTCACATTCTAGTTGGTGAAGTAGATATTAGTAGAGTTATCAGTATTAAAACTGTTTTTACGATCAGAAAACACGAGATCCAAAGGACAAAGTCCAGCTGAAATTTGAAAAAAGGTCAAGCTGCCCATTGGAACCAAACCAAGTGTCACATTCAGGTAAAGTCGAAGGGTTTGTGTTCCCGAGGATGCAAAGGACAGGCAGGAAAACAGTGTGCAGATAAGAGCAGTCTTTAATCCTCTAAAAAGATGAATAATAAATGTGTCGCTGGGAGCACACGAAAAGCTCAAGGCTAAGCAGGGCTATGTTGAGCAGATTGCTATGCAGCAAACAGAACACATAACTAACATACCATTAAGGTGGTAGCAGGTGGTATCACTAATCATAAAACAGAAAAAGGTGTGGATAACGCTCAACCAAGCGTCCTTTTGTGTCGTTCTCGCCATTTCCGGGCCCTAAATGGCTGTCAAAGTGTACTAACTTGTCGGATTAACTCCGCAGACTTCTTCTGACCAGGTGAGATGCATGATTTAGGATCTACAATAATCTTCCAGGGAGCAAGGAAGTGAGAAAGCAGAAGACTATTTGTTGATGTAAACATAGGCACACACGCTATAAATAGTTTGTCTGCTTTAGCACTTATAATAACAATACCACTAATACTTGGTTAATATTCAAGTCACGAAATATAAATGGAGTGTTGTTAGCAGTTTTTGAATGGTTATTTACTGGATTTTAAGGGCAAAATAGAAACCTTCCATTGGCTCCACTTTAAGCGGACTTTTATTTACGTCATTTGAACCCAAGTTAGAATGCAATAAAACATTAGTCGTCATGTCTTTCATAATGATTGTGAACGATGGGCAAAATTCCCAAAAAAGTGCAGTTCCTCTTTAAGGCAAAATAATACCTTTAAAAAATGTGACACTGGTGCTTACAGGATCACCATTACGGGCCACCCTTCAAAGTCTACCAATTATAGGTTGACATCACATGGACAAAGAGGAAAGTTCTGTGGTAAGATGAAACAAAAATTGAGCTGTTTGGCCACAATACCCATCAATATGTTTGGAGGAGTAAAGGTGAGGCCTTTAATCCCAGGAACAACATTCATACCGTCAAGCATTGTGGTGGTAGTATTATGCTCTGGGCCTGTTTTGCTGCCAATGGAACTGGTGCTTTACAGAGAGTAAATGGGACAATGAAAAAGGAGGATTACCTCCAAATTCTTCAGGACAACCTAAAATCATCTGTCTGGAGGTTGGGTCTTGGGCGCAGTTGGGAGCTCTTTTTTTTATTTTTTTTATTTTATTTTTATTTATTTATTTATTTTTTTTTTTTTTTATAATGTCCTGCCCAGCTTCTCGGGCAAATCATATAGCAGATGTAGATGCCCATATCGGCTGTTCAGATTTACTTTACAAAAGAGAAGTGTAGGATACTTCTCTTGTTGCCTTACTTGTATTTTGACTTTATTAAATGTATTTATATTATCATTTGGTGCAGCCGGGCCGGAGCAGGAGGGGATAGAAAGAGAGAAAAAGGAAGAGAGAGGGGGGAATTGTGGGGACAAGAGGGGGATTAGACAGAGAGACAAAAACAACAACAGCAAACACAACAACAACAACAACAACAACAGAGCAACATCAGCAAATACGACATGTACAAATATGATGGTAAAAGTAATAGCAAATAAGCAGTTAGCGAAAATTTAAAAAAAAAAAAATACAGAAATGACAATGAGCATTATTACACTAAAAATGGAGCAATATGAATACCAATAGAAATAGTGCTATTGATAATAAACAATACCAGTACTTTACCTTTATTATCAACAATACAATTGTTCAAATGCAACAATACATATACGTAATGATAACTTGAGATACGAAAGAATGCAGAAAAATGGAGGGGAAGAAAGAGAAGCAACCTTAACCTTGTAGATTTTTATAGTAACAATAGGTTAAGCTTTGTCAGTGTGCCATGTGTTATACCCAGTTTACCCTAGGGCAACAACGTTAATATATGTTTGATGAAACGTGATTATGTGCATGAGTGTATGTGTGCATATGTACTTGTATATGTACAGTATGTGTATGTGTGCTTGTACAGTGAATGTATATGTACAGTATGTGTATATGTGTGTACAGCGAATGTATATGTACAGTATGTGTATACAGTATGTGTGTTTGAACAGTGAATGTATATGTACAGTATGTGTAAATGTGTGTTTGTACAGTGAATGTATATGTACAGTATATGTATGTGTGTGTTTGTACAGTGAATGTATGTGTAGTATGTGTATGTGTGTGTTTGTACAGTGAATGTATATGTACAGTATATGTATGTGTGTGTTTGTACAGTGAATCGATGTGTAGTGTGTGTATGTGTGTGTTTGTACAGTGAATGTATATGTACAGTATGTGTATACAGTATGTTTGTATAATGAATGTGCGTGTGGATGTACGAACTTTGAGTGTGTAAATATGTACTGTATTTATTTGTATATGTATGTGGGAGCGTAGGTACCTATGTATGTGTGTATGTATGTGTGTGAGTATATGTGGATTTGCATGTACAATACATTTGACTCCCAGTGTGTGCGGGAGCCAGAGTACGGCCCCAGCCTCCCCGAGAACCCATCCCACAAACAGTAGGTGTGGTGCCCAGGGATCCAGGGGCCACCGCCCCCACGCAGCCAAGCCGGACAGCGACAGGAACCCCAGAGCCTGGCCCACCGTGCCGCCCACAAGGGCCAGCAGCAGGCCGCAGACAGACGCACCCGGCAGAGGACAAGGCACGAGAAAAACAGGGGGCAGCCAGACCCCAAGCCAGCGAGAGACCACACCCCACACGGACAGAAAGGCGGGACGCCCCGCCCGAGGGGCCCGGAGACCCCCCGCAACCGGACGGGAAGACCGCCCCCGCCCCACCGGCAACAGGGCCCCCATGAGCGCCCCCCCACCCCCCCACCCCCCCCCCCCACCCCCGGAGAGCGCGGCGAGGACAGCCCACGGCCACCCCACCCAAGCCGGCCGCCACAGGACCACCCAGCACGGGGCCACAGGAACCACCCATCCCACCCGCAGGGACCCCAACGATGGAGATGGAACAACCAGCAACCGCCCCGCCGAGTCCCCCCCCCTGAGGTAGGGGTATAAATAAATAAAATAAATAAATACATAATAATAATAATAATATTAATAAAATATATATTTTTTTAAATAAAAATTTAAAAAAATAAATAAATAATTAAATCTATTTATAAAAAAAATAAATAAATAAATAAATAAAAAAATAATTAAAAGAAGATCACAGACATGCTGACACACAAGGTCGCTACCCCAACAACTGGCCGACTCGCAGCACCTCGGAATACCCTGCAGCACCAAGCCACCACAGTAGACGCAGGGACCAGACCCAGCAGGCCCCAACCAAGACGGGCACCCGGAAGGGATGGACGGCGGGACCCAGGAGCTCCAGACACGCAGTCCGGATGCAGTAGCCTGAGGCGCCGACCCCCACCCGACAGGCAGGCCCAGAACGTACCCCCAGAAATATACATACATATATATATACATACACATAAACATACACATGTACACATACACACACATACACATGCATACACATACACATATATATACATACATACATACATACATACATACACACACACACATACACATACATATACACAGTTTGTCAGCCCCGACAACCACCACGCGCGCGCGCTGCCACCAGTCACAACATCAGCCCCCCCCCTGCACCAGACCCAGCAGCCACGGGCGCCCACACCACAAACAAACGGCAGCAGAAACAGCAGCCACAACACCCCCAGACAGCCAGCACCACCCAATCAAATCAAAGCGATAAAAAAAAACCCGCGACCGGCAACCACACGCCAACAGGATCACAGATACCAGCCAGCGCCAGCCCGCCAGCAAGCCCAAACGCCAACACGCAAACAAGAGACACCAACACCACCCCCCCCCCCCCACCCCCCCCCCCCGCCAAAAGACCCCACCACCCCAACCCAAACCCGCACAAACACACCACCGCCCAAACAACCGAGACACAGTATCCAGACCAGACACGGGTGCCGCGCCGCCACCACATCAAGTCGCCAACAGAGACCCCACAGCGCAAGGTCGGGCCACACGGGCACGGACCCCACCCAACAGGAAGCGAGACCCGCGCGACGCCACACACAAATAAATAATAAGATTAAACAAAAATAACAATAATTTTTAAAAAAAAAAAATAAAAAAAAAATAATAATAATAATAAAATGGGAGTTGGGAGCTCTAACAGGACAATGACCCCAAACACACGTCTAACGTGGTAAAGAAATGGCTAAATCAGGCTAGAATTAAGGTTTTAGAATGGCCTTACCAAAGTCCTGACTTAAACGTGTGGACAATGCTGAAGAAACAAGTCCATGTCAGAAAACCAACAAATTAAGCTGAACTGCACCAATTTTGTCAAGAGGAGTGGTCAAAAATTCAACCAGAAGCTTGACAGAAGCTTGTGGATGGCTACCAAAAGCACCTTATTGCAGTGAAACTTGCCAAGGGACCAAATATTAACATTGCTGCATGTATACTTTTGACCCAGCAGATTTGGTCACATTTTCAGTAGACCCATAATAAATTCATAAAAGAACCAAACTTCACCCAGAGACCAGACAAATGGAGGAGAGTAGCAATATCTCGGTAAAATACGATTGTGCAGGAGATCAAAATGTGTATTAGACGGGAGACCCTTCTATTCAGGGTTGTAGAGTGTAACAGTAACAACCATTATTAGAAAGACCAATCAGACTCTTGTATGTAACGTTTAACAGAAAACTTTTTTGGCTGTGGGGTTTTGCATCGTTAGTCACATCAGGGGATAAAAAAAAATAATCTACTGTAACTGAAAATTCTTCCATTGAAAAAGAGTTTCACTTCCTGTGAAGGGGAACTGACATTTACTGCCTGAACTTTGGTGTTTCAATTTAATTGTTTCCCTCTTTGGGCACTTTCCTTGACTACAGTTTTCTACTTTGAGGACTTTAAAAGCCTACTGAAATGATTTTTTTTTTATTTAAACGGGGATAGCAGATCCATTTATGTGTCATACTTGATCATTCCGCGATATTGCCATCATTTTGCTGAGAGGATTTAGTAGAGAACATGGACGATAAAGTTTGCAACTTGTGGTCGCTGATAAAAAAAAGCCTTGCCTGTACCGGAAGTAGCGCAACGTCGCAGGTTAAAGGGCTCCTCACATTTCCCCATTGTTTCCAATGCAGCGAGAGCGATTCGGACCGAGAAAGCGACGATTTCCCCATTAATTTGAGCCAGGATGAAAGATTTGTGGATGAGGAACGTGAGAGTGAAGGATTAGAGTGCAGTGCAGGACGTATCTTTTTTCGCTCTGACCGTAACTTAGGTACATTGGATTCCACACTCTCTCCTTTTTCTATTGTGGATCACGGTTTTGTATTTTAAACCACCTCGGATACTATATCCTCTTGAAAATGAGAGCCGAGAACGTGAAATAGACATTCACAGTGACTTTTATCTCCACGACAATACATCGGTGAAGCACTTTAGCTACGGAGCTAATGTGATAGCATTGTGCTTAAATGCAGATAGAAACAAAATAAATAAGCCTCTGACCGGAATGATACACAGAAGATCAACAATACTACCAAACTCTGGACCTGTAACCACATGGTTATGCTGTTGCTAACGACGCCATTGAAGCTAACTTAGCTACGGGACCCCAACAGAGCTATGCTAAAAACATTAGCTCTCCACCTACGCCAGCTCTCATCTGCTCATCACGACCCGTGCTCACCTGCGTTCCAGCGATCGACGGCGCGACGAAAGACTTCACCCGATCATCGATGCGGTCAGCGGCCCGGAGACGGAGGAAGTCAAGGTGAGGACAGCGGTGCGGCGGCGGGCGTTGTAGCTTTCGACGACACCCCGGCTGCCATCAGAGTCGGCAAGAAACATATATTTCCCCAAAGTTACGTACGTGACATGCACATAGCGCCACGTACGTACGGGCAAGCGATCAAATGTTTGGAAGCCAAAGCTGTAGTCACGGTAGTGCGTCTGCTATCAACTCAAAGTCCTCCTGGTTGTGTTGCTGTAGCCAGCTGCTAATACACCGATCCCACCTACACCTTTCTTCTTTGCTGTCTCCATTGTTCATTAAACAAATTGCAAAAGATTCACCAACACAGATGTCCAGAATACTGTGGAATTTTGTTGATGAAAACAGAGCTGTTTGTATTGGGATACAATGGTGTCCGAATACTTCCGCTTCAACCCTTGACGTCACGCGCAAACGTCATCATACCTAGACGTTTTCAACCGGAAGTTTCCCGGGAAATTTAAAATTGCACTTTATAAGTTAACCCGGCCATATTGGCATGTGTTGCAATGTTAAGATTTCATCATTGATATATAAACTATCAGACTGCGTGGTCAGTAGTAGTGGGTTTCAGTAGGCCTTTAAAGGAACTGGACAAATATTGAAGATCGCATCAACTCCACTATAAAGAAAGGAAGGCGCAACACAAACAAGTAATGATGCAGCCAGACATAATAAAGTCATCAACATTCAACTACAACAATAATGGAAGACAAAAAATTGCTGAAAAAGAGATTTTAGTACTGTAATCTTTGCACAACACTGATTATAAGCGGCTTCTTTTGGAACATTACTCCCAATTAGTGTTGGGCTAGTTACTGAAAAACAGTAACTAGTTACAGTTACTAGTTACTTTATTTCAAAAGTAACTCAGTTACTAACTCAGTTACATACACCAAAAATGTATGAGTTACTGTGAAAAGTAACTATTTAGTTACTTCTCTTTTTCCCGCTTTTTTTTTAAGGCTCCCATTAATGCTCTTTTAGCCTTAATTTCAGTACTGTTATTGCACTGGAGAATAATACAATCTGTTGATCAACTTGACATGCATTTGCATCACTGAACTTTGCTAAGCCATGTGGTCTACATACAACACACAAAGACAAAGATATGTTTCAAAGGGCCAATTTATTTCAGGCCAGATCAAATTGAAAAAACTATTTTAAATAGCTGCAACCTAACATACATAAGTAACAAACAGCATAATAACAACATAGCTGTAAACCTGGCTTCACCTAAGGAAGACACACATGACATACACAAAGCCTAACCAGGCATTTTTTTCTCTAAAGGAATTGTGAAATAAAATCATGACTTTAGGAGATCAACACTGTACGGAAGCCCAGAACACACTACGCTTTTCCCCAGTTTTAGTTTCGAGATAAGGAAAGATTGGCCTGGCCCACTAGGATCCCTCTTTATGTTTGTCAACTTTATAGTCTATACATTTAGAGTGATGTGATAATCAAACACTCTAGAAGTCTAGAATGAAAGAGTATCTGGAGCCTATCTCAGCTACAATCGGGCGGAAGGCGGGGTACACCCTGGACAAGTCGCCACCTCATCGCAGGGCCAACACAGATAGACAGACAACATTCACACTCACATTCACACACTAGGGCCAATTTAGTGTTGCCAATCAACCTATCCCCAGGTGCATGTCTTTGGAGGTGGGAGGAAGCCGGAGTACCCGGAGGGAACCCACGCAGTCTCGGGGAGAACATGCAAACTCCACACAGAAAGATCCCGAGGCCGGGATTGAACTCACGACTACTCAGGACCTTCGTATTGTGAGGCAGACGCACTAACCCCTCTGCCAGGTGACATTATTTTGTTTACTATGTTTTTCCTTTGTTGCTTCACAAGCTATATTCTGTCAGGTTTTTTTTTTTTTTTTACTCATATTTGACTATTCATTTAATATATTTATTTGGTCTTTGTCATGACGCATGTTTTTCCTGCGTTTAAAAGTGTTTCTTCCTGTCTAGTGCTCTTGTTTTGGTCTGGTTCCGAGCCCTTATCTCCACACCAGTTCTTGATTAGTAATCACCTGCCTTTGATCACTAATCAGGAGGGTTTATTTAGGCTTCCCTACGACACTGGTTCTTTGTGTAATGTTCGTGTCGTGCTTTTTTGTGTTTTTGACTTGCTCCACCTTGCCTTGCCTCGCCTTGTCATCTTGTTGTTCACTTGTCATCTACTGCTGTCCCCTGCCTTTCTCTGAATCCTGGGATCATGCCAACCCCCAACATCAAATCTATTTGTCTGTTGTTTTTAAATTTTGTCTACCTTGAATATCACCAATATTTTTGTCTTATTATTTTGGTTACTACATATTATGTGCTGTTACTTTCCTGTTAGAAATGGAGACACTTAAATACAGTTAGTGAACAAACTTTTAGTGAGAAATTAATTACATTAATTATTGTGTTTATGAACTAGGGTTGATACTAATGAATCATATTCGGTACTATACCGCCTTTGAAAATAACCGGCCCCCCCTCCCCCAGGCCCCCGTCGTCGTCACGTTGTGACATTGCTGGTTTACGAGCAGACAAGCATGTTCGCCACCGCACAATCATCGATCAATCAATCAATCAATGTTTATTTATATAGCCCTAAATCACAAGTGTCTCAAAGGGCTGTACAAGCCACAACGACATCCTCGGTACAGAGCCCACATACGGGCAAGGAAAAACTCACCCCAGTGGGACGTCGGTGAATGACTATGAGAAACCTTGGAGAGGACCGCATATGTGGGTAACCCCCCCCCCCCTCTAGGGGAGACCGAAAGCAACGGATGTCGAGTGGGTCTGACATAACATTGTGAAAGTCCAGTCCACAGTGGATCCAACACATCAGCGGGAGTCCAGTCCACAGCGGGGCCAACAGGAAACCATCCCGAGCGGAGACGGGTCAGCAGCGCAGAGATGTCCCCAACCGATGCACAGGCTAGTGGTCCACCCGGGGTCCCGGCTCTGGACAGCCAGCACTTCATCCATGGCCACCGGACCTATGCAACTCCCCCTCACAAGGGACAGGGGAGAAGAGGAGAGAAGAAAAGAAACGGTCCAAAAAAGGGGGGGTCTATTTAAAGGCTAGATTATACAAATGAGTTTTAAGATGGGACTTAAATGCTTCTACTGAGGTAGCATCTCTAACTGTTACCGGGAGGGCATTCCAGAGTACTGGAGCCCGAATAGAAAACGCTCTATAGCCCGCAGACTTTTTTTTGGCTCTGGGAATCACTAATAAGCCGGAGTTCTTTGAACGCAGATTTCTTGTCGGGACATATGGTACAATACAATCGGCGAGATAGGCTGGAGCTAAACCGTGTAATATTTTATACGTAAGTAGTAAAACCTTAAAGTCGCATCTTAAGTGCACAGGAAGCCAGTGCAAGTGAGCCAGTATAGGCGTAATATGATCAAACTTTCTTGTTTTTGTCAGAAGCCTTGCAGCCGCATTTTGTACCAACTGTAATCTTTTAATGCTAGACATGGGGAGGCCCGAAAGTAAAACGTTACAGTAATCGAGACGAGACGTAACGAACGCATGAATAATGATCTCAGCGTCGCTAGTGGACAAGATGGAACGAATTTTAGCGATATTACGGAGATGAAAGAAGGCCGTTTTAGTAACACTCTTAATGTGTGACTCAAACGAGAGAGTTGGGTCGAAGATAATACCCAGATTCGATCATGGAGTAGTTACAAGCAGACACAGTGTGTAGACAGAAAAGGGAGAACGGACACATTTTGGCTTAAAAACTAAAGATAAAGGTGAAGTTATAACACTGAAACGCCCTCAGGAAGAGGTGTTTTAAGACATGGCTAGCCAGCTAGCAGCTAAAGTCCAGCCCCGGTCAGCAGTGTTTTAGCTACTTCTAAATCACTAATCCTCGCCTCCATGGCGACAAATAAAGTAAGTTTCTTACAAGTATCATCCCTGCAGGACGAGGAATAGCTAATCATGCTTCACTGCACACCGTAGCTCACCGGCGTCAAAATATAAACAAACGCCATTAGTGGATCTACACCTAACATCCACTGTAATGATACCAAGTACAGGATCGTATGTAGTTGATACTACTATGATTACGTCGATAGTTTTTGGCATCACAACATCTTCTTTCGTTTTTTTAAAATTTATATTATGTTTATAAATTCAGGAAATATGTCCCTGGACACATGAGGACTTTGAATATGACCAATGTATGATCCTGTAACTGTATCGGATTGATACCCAAATTTGTGGTATCATCCAAAACTAATGTAAAGTATCCAAACAACAGAAGAATAAATCATTATTACATTTTAACATAAGTTTAAATAGAACATGTTAAAAAAAGAAAGTAAGCAGCAATTAACAGTAAATGAACAAGTAGATTAAAAATGCATTTTCTACCGCTTGTCCTTAATAATTTTGACAAAATAATAGAATGGAAAAAGACAGACTATGTTACTGCATATGTCAGTAGCTAAATTAAGAGCCTTTGTTTGTTTACTTACTACTAAAAGACAAGTTGTCTTGTATGTTCTATATTTTATTAAAGGACAAACTTGGTGCCTGTCGTGGCGGTAATCCTAGAACCCGTTGGTGGACACCGGCAGTGAGGGATGCCGTCAAGCTGAAGAAGGAGTCCTATCGGGTTCTTTTGGCTCATAGGACTCCTGAGGCAGCGGACAGGTACCAACAGGCCAAGCGGTGTGCGGCTTCGGCGGTCGCGGAGGCAAAAACTCGGACATGGGAGGAGTTCGGGGAAGCCATGGAAAACGACTTCCGGACGGCTTCGAAGCGATTCTGGACCACCATCCGCCGCCTTAGGAAGGGGAAGCAGTGCACTATCAACATAGTGTATGGTAAAGATGGTGTTCTGCTGACCTCGACTGCGGATGTTGTGGATCGGTGGAGGGAATACTTCGAAGACCTCCTCAATCCCACCAAAACGTCTTCCTATGAGGAAGTAGTGCCTGGGGAATCTGTGGTGGGCTCTCCTATTTCTGGGGCTGAGGTTGCTGAGGTAGTTAAAAAGCTCCTCGGTGGCAAGGCCCCGGGGTGGATGAGATCCGCCCAGAGTTCCTTAAGGCTCTGGATGCTGTGGGGCTGTCTTGGTTGACAAGACTCTGCAGCATCGCGTGGACATCGGGGGCGGTACCTCTGGATTGGCAGACCGGGGTGGTGGTTCCTCTCTTTAAGAAGGGGAACCGGAGGGTGTGTTCTAACTATCGTGGGATCACACTCCTCAGCCTTCCCGGTAAGGTCTATTCAGGTGTGCTGGAGAGGAGGCTACGCCGGACAGTCGAACCTCGGATTCAGGAGGAACAGTGTGGTTTTCGTCCTGGTCGTGGAACTGTGGACCAGCTCTATACTCTCGGCAGGGTCCTTGAGGGTGCATGGGAGTTTGCCCAACCAGTCTACATGTGTTTTGTGGACTTGGAGAAGGCATTCGACCGTGTCTCTCGCGAAGTCCTGTGGGGAGTGCTCAGAGAGTATGGGGTATCGGACTGTCTGATTGTGGCGGTCCGCTCCCTGTATGATCAGTGCCAGAGTTTGGTCCGCATTGCCGGCAGTAAGTCGGACACGTTTCCAGTGAGAGTTGGACTCCGCCAAGGCTGCCCTTTGTCACCGATTCTGTTCATAACTTTTATGGACAGAATTTCTAGGCGCAGTCAAGGCGTTGAGGGGATCTGGTTTGGTGGCTGCAGGATTAGGTCTCTGCTTTTTGCAGATGATGTGGTCCTGATGGCTTCATCTGGCCAGGATCTTCAGCTCTCGCTGGATCAGTTCGCAGCTGAGTGTGAAGCGACTGGGATGAGAATCAGCACCTCCAAATCCGAATCCATGGTTCTCGCCCGGAAAAGGGTGGAGTGCCATCTCCGGGTTGCGGAGGAGACCCTGCCCCAAGTGGAGGAGTTCAAGTACCTCGGAGTCTTGTTCACGAGTGAGGGAAGAGTGGATCGTGAGATCGACAGGCGGATCGGTGCGGCGTCTTCAGTAATGCGGACGCTGTATCGATCCGTTGTGGTGAAGAAGGAGCTGAGCCGGAAGGCAAAGCTCTCAATTTACCGGTCGATCTACGTTCCCATCCTCACCTATGGTCATGAGCTTTGGGTTATGACCGAAAGGACAAGATCACGGGTACAAGCGGCCGAAATGAGTTTCCTCCGCCGGGTGGCGGGGCTCACCCTTAGAGATAGGGTGAGAAGCTCTGCCATCCGGGGGGAGCTCAAAGTAAAGCCGCTGCTCCTCCACATCGAGAGGAGCCAGATGAGGTGGTTCGGGCATCTGGTCAGGATGCCACCCGAACGCCTCCCTAGGGAGGTGTTTAGGGCACGTCCGACCGGTAGGAGGCCACGGGGAAGACCCAGGACACGTTGGGAAGACTATGTCTCCCGGCTGGCCTGGGAACGCCTCGG
The DNA here is from genome assembly GCF_033978785.1 of Entelurus aequoreus. Classification (NCBI taxonomy): domain Eukaryota; kingdom Metazoa; phylum Chordata; class Actinopteri; order Syngnathiformes; family Syngnathidae; genus Entelurus; species Entelurus aequoreus. The sequence goes on along the minus strand of NC_084738.1, from coordinate 49,010,151 downwards.
GATCCCCCGAGAGGAGCTGGACGAAGTGGCTGGGGAGAGGGAAGTCTGGGCTTCCCTGCTTAAGCTGCTGCCCCCCCGCGACCCGACCTCGGATAAGCGGAAGAAGATGGATGGATGGAAACTTGCAATAAGAAACATATGTTTAATGTACCCTACATTTTTTTGTTCAAGTAAAGCCAATAATGCCATTTTTTGTGGTGCCCTTTATTTAGAAAAGTATTGATAAGTACCGAAAAGTATCAACATAATTTTGGTACAGGTACCGGTACCAAAATATTGATATAGGGTCAACACTAGTATGAACATATTACAAGGTGTAAATTAATTATCAGTAATTGTTGAACAATTAAAGAGTAACATTAAATGATTCATTTACAATAATGTTAAACTGTGCAAGTGTAAATGTTATGTTTGATAATGTAAATCAGGGGTCCCCAAACTTTCTGACTCGGGGGCCGCATTGGGTTAAAACAATTTGGCCGGGGGTCGGCCTGTATGTACATATGGACGGCGTGGCGAAGTTGGTAGAGTGGCTGTGCCAGCAATCGGAGTGTTGCTGGTTACTGGGGTTCAATTCCCACCTTCTACCTTCCTAGTCACGTCCGTTGTGTCCTTGGGCAAGACACTTCACCCTTTGCCTCTGATGGCTGCTGGTTAGCGCCTTGCATGGCAGCTCCCGCCATCAGTGTGTGAATGGGTAAATGTGGAAATACTGTCAAAGCGCTTTGAGTACCTTGAAGGTAGAAAAGCGCTATACAAGTACAACCCATTTATCATTTATTTATTATATATATATATATATATATATATATATATATATATATATATATATATATATATATATATATATATATATATACATATATATATATATATATATATACATATATATATATATATATATATATATATATATATGTATATATATATATATATATATATATATATATATATATATATATATATATATATATATATATATATATATATATATATATATATATATATATATATATATATATATATATATAGTGCACTTTCCGCGCGTGCGATGATGTCATGTCATGTTATCGATGAGAAAATGCATTTTTAGACAATATTATTTGCCTGAGCGGCTAGGAGACACCGTGAGTAGCAAGCGGTACAAAGTGGATAAGAAAAGACATAATTATTTTTAATTTTAATTTTTTTAATTTTTAATTTTTTAATTTTTTTTATTTATTTTTTTTATACGTGGGACTTCCCGCGGGCCTGATTTTGGACGCTGGCGGGCCGGATCCGGCCCGCCGGCCGTAGTTTGGGGACCCCTGATGTAAATTGTCAAACTGAACTAAATTAACTAAACCATTACCATAACAATTGACCAAAACAAAATGTGAATTCTTCTACCCCTGGTGCCTGTATTTCAAATCGGTTTGAAATGATCCAGAATCTCTTCTTTGTTGTCTGGCTTAATCACTGTGTTCATGTTGAAAATCACAATCATGAACATTGTACTGACAACACAGAAACTTTCTTCACTGTAGGTTGGGAAGAATAATTTATTATATAACTAATGAAGAATATAAAGACAGTCTACTTGCTACAGGAAACACGGTTGCAGCTGCTAAATAAAGGAGACAAGCTAGGAGAAACCACTGAAATTATTGCATCATTAACGAACATACTGTACCTTTAAGAACAGATCTATTGTCAAACACGGAAGTAAAGCGATCAACTGATCGCCTTGTTCCAGTCATCGTCCAATGAGAGTGAAGTGATCAGCTGTTTGTGCGACACCATACACACTCACACGTTTGGAACATTTTACAATATGCAACTTTTTGAGATTATTTGTCGTTAAACATCTGTCATGTTTCCTTCCTCCGCAGTAAGAAACATGTCAGAGTGTCGTGCACTGAAAGGCAGGGTTGTGGTCTGAGAGGCCACGGATTGGAGGAAAATTGGTATACTTTCAATATTTAGATTAAACGTTTAGATTTAACATTTAAATTTCGATTTAACATTTAGGTTTAGATTCAAGAAGTACATTTAGGATTTATATTTAACATTTAGGTTTAGATTTCACATTCAGGATCGAGATTTAACTTTTTGGTTTAAATGTAACATTGAGACTTAACATTTAGATTTAGATTCAAGATTCAGATTTAACATTTATAGTTAGATTTAAAATTGTGTATTAGGTTTAACATTTAGCGCTCACATATCGATTTAGGATTTAAATATTTAGATATAAGATTTTGGTTTAACATTTAGGTTTAGATTGAAGATTTAGATTGAAAATTTAGATTCAACGTTTAAAGTCAACATTTAAGTTTAAGAATAATATTTAGCCTTATCATGTCTGTGTGATCATGTTTTGTTTTGGTTATGTTCGGTTTGGTTTTTGGACTCCTTGTGCACTCTTGTTTGTTTTTTCACCATTAGTTTCACCTGTTTTCACGTTTTGCACTTGCGCACCTGTTGTCAATCATGTATGTATTATTTAAGCCCATTGTTGCCAGGAAGTCAGCCTGGCGACATTAACTCTGCTCACTTCATGCCATGCTACTTCTACTACCATAGTTCATGCTGATCGTTTCACGTCATAGTAAGTGTCTTTTTGGTTTCATGTTGATAGTTTTTTGTCAAAGTGTTAGTTTTGTCCATAGCCAAGTTTGTACTTCCGCCCTTGTGCACGCCTTTTGTTTGCAACCTTTTTTTCTTTTTTATAGTAAAATTAAATCATGTCTTTACCTTCACGCCATATCCAGTCCAAGTTCTCTTGCATCTCGGGAAAACAATCACACCATAGTCCACGTCTTGACAAGCCTTAACATTTAGATTTAGATTCAAGAGTTAGATTTAAATCCATATTTAGATGTAAAATGTTGTTTTAGATTTAACATTTAGCGCTCAAATTTAGATTTAAGATTTAGATTTAGATTTAACATTTAGGTATAACATTTAGAGTCAACATTTATTTTACATAAATGTGATGAAAATGAGCTAAATGTAAGAAAAGTGTGTTAAATGAGAGAAAAGTGGGCTAAATGTGTGAAATCTGCTATAATAAGTGTGACTGAATATTTACATTTGGCACCCCATTAGACAGTCACTCCAACAACAATTTACAACTTTCTTTACAAAAGTCGTGGAGAAAATCAAAAGGTTTCACCAAATAGTCGCAAATCCTTGCTTTTAGTTTTCCCAGCACTGTTTGCGCCAATTTCCACAGATTGTTAATGAACGGCTCTGATCTCCTATTGGACAGTGTGCGCTAATCTTGTTTTCGCAAACCAGCCCAGTCCTGAGCAAGTTAGCTCTAGTGCAGTGGTTCTTAACCTGGGTTCGATCGAACCCTAGGGGTTCGGTGAGTCGGGCTCGGGTTCGGCCGAGGTCAAGACACACCCGACTCATCGTGTATATAAAAACTTCTCCCTATCGGCGTATTACGGATACGGCAACAGCAGAAGTCACACTGATTTGCAGGTGTGTAATTTGTTGTGAGTGTATGCACTGTGTTGGTTTTGTTGTTTGAACAAGGTGATCTTCATGCACGGTTCATTTTGTGCACCAGTAAAAAAACATGGTAACACTTTAGTATGGGGAACATGTTCACCATTAATTAGTTGCTTATTAACATGCAAATTAGTAACATATTGGCTCTTAACTAGTCATTATTAAGTACTTATTAATGCCTTATTCGGCATGGCCTTATTATAACCCTAACCCTCTAACCCTGGCCCTAACCCTCTAACCCTAACCCTAACCAAATAACTCTAAATTAAGTCTTTGTTACTTAGAATATGTTCCCCATACTAAAGTGTTACCAAAAACATATAACTTTGTCTTGAATTTGAAAAAATATAACATTTTATTTTTCACTATAGAAGGGTTCGTGAATGTGCATATGAAACTGGTGGGGTTCGGTACCTCCAACAAGGTTAAGAACCACTGCTCTATTGCATGAATTACCATGGCAACATTATCCTGCTCAAAAGTTAAGCAGTGTCGTAGGACTGCGTCTGCGTCTTTAATCCTTGAATGTATCCTGAATAGGCACAAATCCTGATCTGTACTACAGGCCTCTGGTCTTAAAGCAGCACTAAGTAACTTTTCAACCTTCATAAAATATTTTCATAACTTTTAGTATGATGCATCGACTTACAACAAGTTGAATGACAACTCTGTCATGGCTTGAGGGGGTCTGTATCGCTCTCTCTGGCACTTAGTGAATTTGAGGATGGTGGCAGAAACCCCGCCACACAAAAAATTACAAATGTCCTGACTTGCTTAACAGTACACGTCACGCCGCATTTTAAAAAGACAGAAGTCGATTTGAACGTCTTTGTGCATTTACTGCTTTCCTGGCAGAAGCTGCAAAACAACCAAAGAAACGAAAAGTTTAATCTGAGGAGACAAAAAAAGAAAAAGGAAGGCTACCCGGATAAAAGGACAGTCAAGGATCAACATTGGCCCGGCTTTGAGCTCAAAGACGAGGAGGGATATCAGACCGATGCTGCCTAGGCTCTGTTCCTGCTTTACTCGTAAGTAACTTTGGAAGCTTAAATCAAAATGATAATGGTAATGTTAGCTATGGGAAATGTGCATTGTAGCAATAAATAGCCAGCAACTGTGTAGTTTGTAGTTCCACACTGACACAACCAGCCACGCAAAACACTCAAAATATCTTCATAAAGAAAATACAATACGATGACTGCAAATCACAAATATAAAGTTTGAGTAAAATATGTTGGTTCCTACTGTGGAAAGATCAGTCATACTGAATCATTGTGGTCAGGTGCGTCACTAGCTTTTAAAGACAGGGGGGGCTTAGCCCCCAGGAAATGCACAGGATGCGAGCGAACGTAGCGCACAAGCACAAAACTTCACAAACGGCTAAAAAAGACTTAGAAATTAATCATTATTATTATTATTTCAGTCGGTTTATTTCCAATCTGTGTTCAGTACAACAACAAACATGGGTTTGCACAGTGACATTTTGTTTACAGCATCAACAAGAAACAATTACTTGCATGATCCTTCAAGATACACTGAAACACAATGAAAGTCATGGCATTAGCCTCTATGTTATTCATTCACAACATAGAGGCTAATGCCACCACTTTAGCTCACAATACAATAATTGTTTGTTCCCAAATATTTTGAAGTTGCACAGATTACATTTTGGGCACATATGTGACTAAAATGGTTGTAAATTCAAGCCCTGGAAATATTACTTAATTACTTCAATTAAAGTAATATCTAAATCGGGATAATTTGGCTTGTATATAATATATTTATATATATATATATATTATGGCAAGCCGTTAAGGAAAATAAATATATATGGAAGTCTAAATAGAAATGAGAAACTTTTATATATACTGTAAATAAGAAAGACTTAGAGTCTGTCTGCTAATCTGAAAAAGAGCCAAATCTGTCAAAGAGCTGAGGGACCATCTTCAAAGTGCAATGCTGAAACAAATAATAAAAACAATAAAATGTAACTTCCAGGGTTTGAGATTAACGTAGTCCCGTCGTCCCGGGGACGGTAAAAAAAATCCATGGGACGAAATTAAATGCTCCCCGGGACGATGGCTTTTAACCATTTTTTTTCTTTTTCTTTTTATGTATTTATTCATTTTACTTTTTATATTAAATGTCTTGGTTTTTCCACCCTCTGAAAATCCTATGAAACGTTTAACAAGCCATCCTATAATAATACGACAGCTATTAATGTAACAATACATTAAAACAAATATATTTAATGATGTTTTTTTCATTATTTTAACAATAGGCTAATGTATATTACTTTATATAGATTCTACAAGAAACACAAAACTTAAAAACTAAATTATTTACAATTGCAGACACAAGGTTCTTGTTCTGCAGTGCCGTGTGCTAATGTGCTTCGTACACCTGCAGGACCGCAAGCAAGGTCGCAGAGAAAATGCGGACTGGATTTTGAGTGATGTGGGCATTTTCTATATGAACAAGTCCAAAGGCCGCAAGCAAGATCGCAGAGAAAATGCAGACTGGATTTTGAGTGATGTGGGCATTTTCTATATGAACAAGTGGAATGGATTGGATACCAACGCACTAAAGGGGCTCTCTACCTTACGCTATGAAGTGAGGGGAAACTGAGTGAATAATGACAGGTTATATGATTATTTATTTAAACTCATATTCGGGCCACTTTATAATGAATATGTCTGCATGTATTTGTAAAAAAAAAAAAAGATTTTTTTTTTTTTTAACACCAAATTATTTAGGGGGGCTTAAGAAAATTTTAGGGGGGCTTGAGCCCCCCTAAAATAGGCCTAACAACGCCAATGATTGTGGTATTATCGTGTCAGTTTGTATGACTGTAGTTTCTAACAATTAATGACGCTGTGCGCTGGTCCTCATAGGAAATGTGGTCTTCCTTCAGGAAGAACACTACCACTTTGGTCCACTAGCGCCACCAAAATCAAGCACAACTGAATGTTTTTAAGTGGGGCTTTAAGAGTAAGATAAGGCAAAACAGAAAACACAACATGATTGCTTATGACTGTAAACGGACAATGCTGCAAAAGATTGGAGTGGAGTCAATCAGAAGTTGGAAGTTCAGTTCGGGGCCTATTATTGGAGTAAGTCTAGTAGGCTGGTGCTTTTTTGAAGAACAGCCATTCAGCTCCCCTATTGGAGTGTCACAGTGATTGATTTGCTGTGAGACCAAGCCTTAATGGCTTCATCAGCCCCAGGCCACACACACATTTATGAAAACATCACAAACTGTGCACACACTCTGATGACCTGCACACTACAATGTCATTCTGGCAGAATAAAGTTCACCTCAAATCCAACATCCAACACCCTAATCATTCTCTTAAAGACAGAGTGGTCTCAACGTAATTTGATTGCTGCTTCCCCGTTTCACCCACCTTTTTTCTCTGCCTCCCAATAAGCCCTGCTTTCTTTCTTAGTTCATTCGCTTTTTGCTCATTCTTTTTCCTCGTTACCTCAAGACTAATCCTTTGCATTTCACTTTCAATCCTAGTAAGCCAATCCAGAAGAGTAATTGTTATTATACAGGGTGTCCCTAAAGTCAAATAGAATAGACAAATCTGTAGTGAAAAAAAATACTAAAATATAAAATAGATGTTTTTGAAGTGTTTTTGCCTCATTTAATGCACCTCCATATGGGCACTATTATCAAAGTATACATCAAGGAGGTACTCGATTTCTGGTCATGTTCACTGTAGCATAGCCTCATCAGTGGTGGTAATAACATCAGTGATCTTTTGCCTCAGGCTGTTGATGTGACTATATCTTTGTTTGATACACAATATCAAGAAACAAGTCTAAGGGAGTGATTTCTGGTTAAGGAGCTACTGGACATTCCCTCCCAATCCACCTGTCTGCTCATGTTTGAAATAGTAACCCTGATTAGGAAATCTAATCAAAATATCTCATCATTGCTTTTTTGATAACATTTGAGATTTTTCCACCTGATACGCCACCTGACTCGAACAATACCTCTTTCCTTACTGCCATCTACAGAATTATTAGTCTTATTTTTCACAGACAAAATAAAAGCGGCAATGCTTTATTTCCTTATTTGCAGTATTTGTTTTTAAATAAAAGCCTTTCAACGTATATGCAAAACTATATTGACATATTTCAAAGATTGCTTAAAGCAACATTAAGTAACTTTTCAACCTTCATAAAATATTTTCATAACTTTTGGGAAGATACATGAACTTAGAACTAGTTGACGGACACTTCTGTCATGGCCTGAGGGGGTCTGTATTGCTCTCACTGGCACTTAACAACTTTGGGGAGGGTGGCAGGAACCCTGCCACAAATGGGCTAACTTGCTTTATCGCATATGTCACTCCCCATTACCCCATTCGTTAAAAAGACAGTAGTCGATGTGAACGCCTACGTGCCGCCAGAAAACTAAAAGGAGAAGAAAAAGAACGCCTATGTGCAATTACTGCTATTATGGCAGAAACTGCAAAGCAACCAAAGAAAGAGAGTTTTGTCTAAGGAGACACAAAAGAAAAAGGGACAGTCAAGAATCAACATTGGCCCGGCTCTCATTCGCTGGCGTGAGCTCAAAGACGAGGAGGGATTTCAGACCGATCCTGCCCTGGCTCTTTTGGATGCTCAAATCAAAATGATAATGCCAATGTTAGCAATTGGAAATTTGGGTGGTAGCAAGCAATAGCCACCAGCTCGACAGTTTGCAGTTCCACACGACCAGCCACGCAACAACCTCAAAAGTACTGTATAAAGAAAAAACTATGCGATGACTTCAAACCCCAAATATAAAGTTTGAGTAAAATATGTAGGTTCCTACTGTGGGAAGATCAGTCATACTGAATCATTGTGGTACTATCGTGTCAGTTTGACGCTATATGCGCTAGTCCTCATGGGAAATATGTTTTTTCTCTGGCAAAACACTATCGCTTTGGTCCACTGGCGCCACCAAAATCCACCAAAACTGAAAGTTTTTAAGTGGGGCCTCAGGAATTGCAAAGGCATATCTTGAACACCATGTGTTGGTTTTGACGAGCTATGAAAGTCCATTCAGTCATTGTTGTACTACTCAGATCTCAGTCACAAGATAATTCCATCTGATTTTAGATTATCGATAGCAAACCGGATCTGCTTGCCAGTTAATTACGTTGTACAAAAATATGTCTTGCTGTATCATGTCTTTTTTGCTTATTTTGGCAATGAATTATGAAAACAAATCAAAATAAATGGGTTGTCACATATCTTCACTTACCATAGTTTTTTTCCTTCATTAAAACAAAGCAATTATCTTGATATTCAGCCAAAATTCTGTCGTTGTAATTATTATAAACAATTTTCCCAGAAAAAAAGGTCAGGTACTTAATGATCAGAATTAATTTATTGATTCATTGATTCTCTATATGCATCTCCTGAGCTGGACCAGATAGCAGCTGTATTGTTTATCAGTGGTGGCTGCTGGTATTTCAAGTAGGGGAAGCACAATTTTTGCTACCCTCTAAACAAAAGTACAGTCTCAAATAATCAGATAAAAGACATAAAGATGCTAGATTTTACAAAGAAAATGTCACCTAAAGGACTGGGAATTTCTCCATATCAACTCAGAACAATGGAAAGAATCTTGAAAAATGCTCTGGCAGTGGTTTTTATTTCAATATCGTTGACTTGCTCGTTTTGCTGTCAATCAAAAAGGGATTCAGCCTCAGACAGATCATGCGGAAGCCCAGCGTCCAGGCCAGCCAAGGCTTGGACCACTTTTCACTCATTTCCAAAGATGCTCAGCAAAATACCAAGCATTTATCCAATAACTGTCGAGTTTCACTACAGTGGAACAACCCACTCTACGAACCCCCGTCGAAGTCAATGGACACTCAGCTTCAACACTGTTTAATGCACTCTGACGCTCCCACAATAAATGAGAATAAATGTGCGTTAGCTGTTGCAAGTGTAGTTAATTCTGAACAAAAGTTGAACGCATTCTAATGTATATTTAGTCAATGAAATGTAAACACAAGAGTATACATTTTCCACTCTTTATTTTTATTTTGTTTACATTTTAGGGTAAGTTCTCCTCATGTGCATGGGGTGGACCACACCTTATGCATCAGTCGTAGACGTCTCGGCGCTCCGACCTGTCTACATACAAGAGGATCCCCTGCTGACCTCCCTATGGACTGGAGTCTCACATTATTAACCCTATACACTCGGCATCCATTGAGTGCCCACATCTGCGGTCCCTTACAATGTTTCTCATTGTTCCCACTGGGTTGAGTTTTTTTCTTGCCCTGATGTGGCATCAGAGCCAAGGATGTCGTTGTGGCTTGTGCAGCCCTTTGAGGCATTTGTGATTAAGGGCAATATAAAGTAAACTTTGATTGATTGATTGATTGATTGAAGTTTTGGGGGTTTTGTGAGGAAATATGTGTTGAATAAAACCTTAAAACAAACACAATTCTGATCCAGCTATTTTCAATGTTGAGACACAAAGCTGATAGGTACAGTATTTTCTCAGATATTGTAAGTGATTAAATTATGGCTCAGTCTAAATTCAGGTGGTGACAATGTTCATTATTTACACCAATTCCCAAAGCAGTGCAAAAAGTGCCTAATATATACAGTGCAAAATAGTAGAGAAAAAAACAGGGGAAAGAACATTGGAAGGAGAAAAGTCCTCTTAGGATCCACAGAATATCAAAATCGTGCCCTTGGCCAGAGAGAGTGGCGTACTCTGAGAGACGGGGACGTTCCACTCACTCTGTTACAGTCATTATCAGGACAACAGCTTCACCAACCTCTAGGAATACAAAGAAGGATTTTCCTACAAACTACTTTTAAGGATAAGACTAATTGGGTCGACAGACATAACGTGAACCATTGAGATGCATTAATTTCAAGCCTTTGTTCTAGAGTTTCTTCTTTGGTTCCTTCTTGCTCCGGGTCTGACTCTGGCTCGTATATAAATGTTGGATGCTAAAATCCGTCGCTGTTGCCATTGAGTGTTGCTCAAAAGTTGAATATACTTAAAATTATATATTTTTCAGTACCTTGTGGGAAGCTTCTGTCTCAAACTACAAAAATGGCTACCGGGGCGGGGACCGGTTCTGGACTGTTATTATACAGGGGGCAGTTAGCTTTGGCAGAGGAGCAGCTTTTGCGGTAGGTTGCAGAAATACTTCAATAATCCCCAAGGGGAAAATAATATTTTCAGCACAATCCCATTCAAGAACAGACAAACATTACATGGAGACAGAACAGGATCGCTGACGGGTCTGCCAACTTCCGGCGCCCCTTACAAAAAAGGTGAGAAACAGGTAAAGGCTGGGTGGGTGAGAAAAAAAAAAATTCAGTCTAAGCCTGGGCCCCTGGAGAGGGGGTCCAGATTGAGGCCAATGGAAAAAAACCTCATAGTCATAGCACACATAAACATGTGTGTAAGAGGGAAACATCAAATAACACAAAGGACATTAAAGACATTAAAAGAGCAGAGCTGATGCAACCAGCCACTTCTACACACATCCACGAAAGAAAAAAACACATATACACTGTGGTGGCCTCTGCGGTGTTTCACGCCATCGTCTGCTGGGGTGGGGAGAGCATGGCCAGAAACAGGAGCAAACCCAACAAAGCAACCAAGAGAGCCGACTCCACCCTCGGCCGCCAACCATCTCCCGGGAGGCAGATCCAGAAGTTCACAAAAAAGCATACTTGCCAACCTTGAGATCTCCAAATTCGGTAGATGGAGTGAGTTTAGGGTTGAATTGTCCATCCTCGTTCTATTCTCTGTCACTCGTCGTCGTCATGACTGTCTCTTCTTTGTTCTTCTGCTTTGTCTCCTTATTGTTGTGTGTGCAGTTGTGCACTCACCAAAAGCCGTAGATGTTATACCGTGACTGGGCCGGCACGTTGTTTATATGAAGGAAAAGCGGATGTGACACCCACAAAAAGTTGTTATTGTGTATTTGTATAATTTGTTTTGATAATATTCATGTGAATAATATTTAATGGTGACACTAGGATCCCAACAGATTGCTAAACAACAGCTAACTACTGACAGTAGGGGGCAGTGTAGGTCTGTTTCACCGTGGGAGTCTCCTGTACACTGACGTACTTCCGCCCAAACTTCACAATCCTGTGGAATTTGGGAAAGCGACAACACGTTTCAATTTGTGATCCTTGTGTCCATACTGTAGGTTAGTAATCCTTAAAGCAGCTATATTTGAAACACAAATAATTTTGTGATAAAGTGCAGTCACTGAGCTTTAGTTTGATGTGAGGATGATGACGTTTGGTGTCCGTTTTGGGACATTGTAATGTAATGCAAAGTGGGCTGCTGCAGTTTATTTTTCTATTAATATTTTTCTAATCACTTCTGTAAAAGTGACAAGTGCAATGAGCCTAAATGTGTACAATATGAGTTCGTTTTTGTATTATAACTTTCTATATTGTTTATTGGTCCAGTTCTGCCAATGTTGTTAGCATTAGCCACTGTCTGCTTTCTGTGTGCACTGTAGTGGTGCAGCTACTCACACGTGGGCTTTGCCAAAGCTATGTAGTGATACTACAATGATGCGGACACTGTAGTAATAGTATTATGCTGGAAATGAAAATGAGAGATATTGATGAAGAGAACAAATGATGTAAAATGAGAATGGTGTTATGTGTTATGTAGTGTGAATTTGAATAATGACAGAATGATTGTTATATTGATTATTATTGTGATAATACAAAAATATAAACATTGAAAAGACATCGGAAAAAACCAAAAGAAAGAGACAGAATATATTTTGTGTGGTTCAATAAAAACACAATCCTGTGGAATTTGGGAAAGCGACAACACGTTTCAATGTGTGATCCTTGTGCCCATACTGCAGGATAACTATAAGCTGTAACCAGGTACCCAAGCCGGGACCTGTAACACGGACGTGACGACAGGCTGTCCTCACTCAGGTCTGCACGGACCTTGAGGGGGCGTGCCTTAAGTCCGGCTGGAAATTGGGAGAAATTCGGGAGAATGGTTGTCCCGGGAGATTTTCGGGAGAGGAACTGAAATTCGGGAGTCTCCCGGAAAATTCGGGAGGGTTGGCAAGTATGCAAAAAAGCACCGCAGAAGTCACGAAAGTGCCACCCCTTGTCACACAGTACCAAAGGCAAACAAACAAAAAAACAAATGAAAACAAAAGAGGGAAGCATCAGGAACACAAACGTATGACACAAGAGCACAGAGCTCCTGCCAACAACAGCCATTACAGTGGCGCCATCTTGAAAAAGGAGCACTTTTTTGTGAGACACCTAATTGTTCCAATAGGTGTCATCATTGTGCTTTGTGTTACCTAGGTAGGATCTTTAACCAAAGTCAGGTTAACAGGCCTATGCAAAACTAGTATTAAAACTATTGACAAACTAAGTACGTACAAAATAACTATTTACAAAAGTTATTCAAGCAGCACGGTGGCGCACAAGTTCCTCTGTGCTCCCTGCATGAGTATAGAGAAGGAGGTGCTCTTTGGCGCAGCAATGTATGGGGTTCTTGCAACACAGCCATCAGCACGTAGTGAATGTGCATGAGATGGAAAAGTCAGCCCCTAAATCACCCCGTAGCGATCACCCCATCTGGTCATTAATCAGACCTGTGGGTTCCATTTCAAACTAATTAGAGCCTGATTATCTTACATCATAAAGCATAACTGAGCCATTAATTAGGCCCCTGGTGGGGCCTTGGTTACGAAGGTATGTGAATGTGTACAGTGAGGAAGTGAAAAAAGTAGATTAAAAGTGTCAGAAAACACTGTGAGGCTACAATATGATGTCACACAGGCCTTGTTATCTTCACCTTGTTGTTGCTTAGGGGAAGAAAAAACTATGGGTTGTGAGGCTTCTGTGATGTGGCTGAGGGCTGCTGGGTGGATTTAGAAGGTGGTAATGCCTCAGAAACCAGAGTTAAGAGCTTCAGCCTGCCTGATGCACCTGACACCTGTGGCATGTTTTTTTCCCTTTCTGCTTGGAGATATACTAAACCTTGTCTTTCAGATTTACATCTGCCTCTCTGATGTAAGACTAACACATCCACTGCAGGAGCATTACATTTGGCAAATATCAACACCAGTGATTCACAAACTGTGGCACGTGTACCACTCGTAGTACGCGGGCTCCATCTAGTAGTTGGGCTGGACGAATACAGCAAAAATAATCATCATGATTATTTTGATTGATATTGTAGTCCCGATTAATTACACGATTATTTATTATTTAGAAAACATGAGTATTTATTGTGCCACCAAAACTCATTAAAAACATTAAATACAGCTTGAAAACTTGCTATAAATTAGTAACATATAAACCACAACAAGTAAAATAATATATCTAAATAACAATATAAAAAACAATACAATTAAGCTTTTAAAGTTTTTTTAATTTCAGTTTTTTACCTTTTACACTTATTTTACCACCATAGAGTGTGTGCTTTTTGTGAAAAAAATTTTTTTTACAAAATGTTTGTTATTCAAATGCAGAAATTCTCACATTTATTGGTGTAATACATCTTTTTACTATTTTGATCATTATTTTAGGTCAATTGTAATTGTATCAATTAGTGCTTTAAGTACAGTGTGCTTGTGCAAAGTACTTTTTTGAAACCTTTATTTTTTTGACGCAATCAGACTGGATGTGGTGCACCATGCTATTATTGTGAAGAGAGGAAGTGTGCTGTGCTGTTGTTTTCAGCTTGACAAGTAAAGAGGCGACTCACTCGAGGCTGTTTAAAAAAAGAGAGTGCCTCTCAAGTTGGAACCACTGTTTATACATTGATGTTACATCGATGATGTCGTTCACAACAACACAAGCAGATGAGATGTGTTGTGAAAATTGTTAATTTACTGTTAATATCTGCTTACTTTCTCTTTTAACATGTTCTATCTACACTTCTGTTAAAATGTAATAATCACTTATTCTTCTCTTGTTTGATACTTTACATTAGTTTTGGATGACACCACACATTTAGGTTCCGATCCAATACCAAATAGTTACAGGATCATACATTGGTCATATTCAAAGTCCTCATGTGTCCAGGGACATATTTTCTGAGTTTATAAACATAATATAAACATTTTTTTAAACAAAAGATGTTGTGATGCCAAAAAATCTCGATGTAATCATAGTAGTATCGACTAGATACGTGCCTGTACTTGATATCATTACAGTGGATGTTAGGTGGAGATCCACCAATGGTGTTTGTTTACATTTTGACGCCGGTGAACTACGGTGTGTAGTGAAGCATGTTTAACTATTCCTCGTCCTGCAGAGATGATACTTGTAAGAAACATACCTAATGTGTCGCCATGGAGACAAAGATTAGTGATTTAGAAGTAGCTAAAACACTGCCGACGGCGGATGGACATTAGCCGCTTGCTAGCTAGCCACGTCTTAAAGCACCTCTTCCTGAGGGCGTTTCAGTGTTATAACTTCACCTTTATCGTTAGTTTTTAAGCCAAAATGTGTTCGTTCTCCCTTTTCTGTCTACACACTGTGTCTGCTTGTAAGTACTACGTGATTGTGTGCCGCCCAACATGCTCCTCTGCTCGTAAAACCAGCAATGTCACGCTGTGACGACGGCGCGGGCCGGCGGGGTGCGGGACCGGTACGTTTCAGAGGCGATATAGTACCAAAAATGATTCGTCAGTATCGCGGTACTATACTAATACTGGTACACTGTACAACCCTAAAATACATATATATTTCACTTCACTTCATCAATTAATCATATTTTATCATCCCCTCAAAATACCCACAAAAAACAACGATGCACGTTAATATACTTTTCTTATATAAAAAAAACAAAAACATTTTTATTAAAAAATTTTTTTTATTGAATAAGGTACATAGAATGTAGATGAAGATTTTTGTTGGTTAACTATAAAACATTGAATGTGAAAAAGTATGTGAATTTTGGGGCAGTATTTATTTTTAGGAGAAGTCTTTACTACAGACCTATTCAAATGGCGGCCTGCGGGCCACATCCGGCCCTCCAAAGCTTTCCATCACCCCAATAGGCTTGATGAAACCATTAAAACCAAGGTTGAGCATGTATGCAGTACTCCCACCCCACCGCAGGGGGAAACAGTGAGGCATGTGTCACAATGAAGCAGCAGTAGGGTGAGTCGAAGAAGAGGACTCATTCAACCCTTTAAACACAGGTACAGTCTCAAACAATGAGATAAAAGACATAAAGATGCTATATTTTACAAATAAAATCTCACTTAAAGGACTGTAAACTTCTCCATATCAACTCAGAACAATGGAAAGAATCTTGAAAAATGCTCTGGCAGTGTTTTTTATTTCAATATCGTTGACTTGCTCGTTTTGCTGTCATTCAAAAAGGGAGTCAGCCTCAGACAGATCATGCGGAAGTCCGGCGTCCAGGCCAGCCGAGGCTTAGATCACTTTCCACTCACTTCCAAAGATGCTCAGCGAAATACCAAGCATTTATCTAATGACTATCGAGTTTCACTGCAGTGGAACTCCCCACTCCACGCACCCCCGTTGAAGTCAATGGACGCTAAGCTTCAACCATTAAAGCTAGGATGGGGTATGTATTCAGTACTCCCACCACCCGCAGGGGGCAACAGTGAGGTATGTGTCACAATGAAGCAGCAGTAGGGTGAGTAGAAGAATACTACTCATTCAAACCTGAAAAAAAATGAAAATAAATTGCAAAAATCTGACTTTTAACAACGACTGGACAACAAAGCGTGAATGTTCTGCCCCGATCAAGTACTCGAGTCATTGTTTCCTGCACATAATGATCCAGACAAGCAGCAACTATAGTAGAAACCCCAGCCTGTAAGCTTCATCACCAAACATGTGTAAATAGATATTCGGCATAAAGATATTTGGTTTGTTTTGTATTTAAATTGTTGACTTTGTGATGTCTATTGTATTCGTGGTCATGTTATTTTCTGAGAGTAAAGCTTGTTTAATACATGTAGTGCTAAATTTGACCAGCAGAGGGCAACAACTCCACACCCATACATCCATCCATCCATTTTCTACCGCTTGTCTCTCTCGGGGTCGCGGGGGGAGCTGGAGCCTAAACCAGCTGCACTCGAGTTACACTTTAGGTTTAATTGTGATAAGTCACATACAGTGTGTGAAATGTTTTGTGTGTGAATGTTGTGTAATTTCTACATGTATAACATCTGTAGTTTATTGTGTGAATAAACACTATAACAATCAACCTATTATATTTATGTAAAATACACAATGGACATTATTTATGTAAAATACACAATAGACATTATACTTTTATGTTTATATTTTCAGTCTTACAAACCTAAATAAAAGGTAGACGCGTAAAGGAATAACACTTAAGATGGAAAATAATTCAAAAGAAGGAACATCAATCCTCAATAAAACGTATGGAGCTTCTGTTTCTCCATGCTGTTAACTAGCTGCACACGCTGGAATGAAGTAGCAACAGCAGAATAATGAATGTATTGACAGTGCAGAGCGAAAGCCGATGTTAAGTTAAGTAAACACAGTCTCAAATAAATATAACCTGCAGAGACATTTTTTGACAAAACATACACATTTGGATGTCTGGCCCTTTAGCCTTTGGGCTCTTGAAACTGCGGTCCTCTTCTTTATGTAGTTGAATAACCCTGCTTTACCACTTTATAGAATAATTGAATATCAACTTCTCCGACACGTTTGCAATCAAACAAAAACGCAGGAAAAAATGTGACAAACAACAAGGGCTAAACATAAAAAACAGTAACAAACACCCAAAATCCAATAAATGATCACTTTCCTGCAGAACTTTGTCATCGGAAGTTTGCTTCTCATTCTCTAACTTAAGTCAGTCTTCTCGCAACGTAAAAGAAAGGCAGACCTTATAGTAATCTAACACTGTAGTATTTTACTGATGTTTAAAACAAAGAAAAGCCAACAGCAAATGAATTAAACACTGAACAAAACTCACAAAATGAACACTGACTGACCATCACTGTGAGTTTGGAGTTTGTTTTCCACAGAGAAAATGATAACAGGGTGGTTTGATGTGCGTGAGTGACAGGCTAGGCACAGCATGCTATCGCCGTCAATTGTTTTGGTTGTGAAAATCCAGTCTTACACAACTAATTGGACAGAAATAATGTTTCAATGCCAGTCTGTCTATCTGTGTTGGCCCTGCGATGAGGTGGCGACTTGTCCAGGGTGTACCCCGCCTTCCGCCCGATTGTAGCTGAGATAGGCTCCAGCGCGCCCCGCGACCCCGAAGGGAATAAGCGGTAGAAAATGGATGGATGGATGGACTTGAACCCAAGACCATGTAACAACTAACTTCTCCTGTCACATAACAGACATAAGTGGTTTGATACTTAACTGCACTTTTTTTTAAATTTTTCCTCCCGAAATGTAAAAAAATAAGAAAAATAAACACAAAACTAAATAAAACAACAACAATGATTAATAAAGTAAATGATAATAAAATAAATAACAACATGGTGAATTTTCCAACATGTGTACAGTTTTACATTACAACATATTGGAAAAGGAGTAGTAAGAAACAGAGCTCACTTAACCCTACTCATTTTCTGCCCGGAAATAATTTCTAACACATTTGTTCACTTCCTTTTTCGTTGAAAAACTCAACAACAAAATTAATATATACATAACAATACATGTCACTTAGATAGGTGTTCGATATCAAAGCAGTTTTAATTGAATCTGACCAAAAAATATTAAATTAAATAGTTAAGTGTAACACAATGGCAAAAATGCTCCTGTGCAAAGGTGACTGCTAACAACCAGACAATACTTTCAAAATGGTGAATGCGCATATGAAACTGGTGGGGTTCGGTACCTCCAACAAGATTAAGAACCACTGCGCTAAGAGGAGGTGATCATCAACAATTGCTTTATTGATCACATACGATCAACAAGAATCTAGCAAGCATAATAACATTAAAATGTAATACATTTTTTAACCAAGTGATCCGATTGTTTTGACCGTTAATGTCAGTGACTCCTGACTTGTGCACACACACAGTTGTCCTTGCAAGGCCATCCTGACGTCACGGTTTCACGAACGTTTGTCCCAAACAGAACTCATCACAAATAACATCAGGGTGGTGAAACAGAATTTAATCTACAGATTATTATTCACATCCCGCCAGGAAGAATTAACTGTTGTAGCGTGCATACACACACTACAAGAAAATAAGTTTGGATTTTTGCCTCATCCTTCACTTTAAATGTGAGGAAAGAATGCATGGAGAATGCACTACCGACCTGATAAGAACTGGTAAGTCTGAAAAAGAAAAACATGATGCAGTTATCTGCTCACATATGCTACCTGGTGGTTGTTTAAGCACACTGTAGCTAGTCCTGGACAGTCCCACTATTTAATGTCTCAGTCACATGTAGGATTCTCACAGGAATGAGGCAAAAATCCAACCTTACCTACTTTACATCACCATGGCAACACACATTCACATCACAAGCACTGCCTGGATTGACATGGTCTTTTCACATTTTAAAGTGTGATATTTTTTTAAGGATTTTAATAACATTCACAAGTGTTAGTAAAACTCAATTTCCACAATTTTCAAGCAGCCAAAAAAAAATGCTTGATACCAAAGTCTGCTTAATGAGCCAGACTTAGGCACTTTTGCCTCACTTACGTGGGATGGGCTCGTCCGCAGGCTGAATGCAAGAATACGCCAAATTAGAGAAACGTGCATTACTTCAAGCGCTTAAAAAAACACTGAAGCGCAAACGAGAGAATAGGCCCCTAAATGAGGCTGCTGACAATCTCTGCTCTATAAGAAAAAAGACGAGGGTTCACTCTTTCGACCCAAAACAAGAAACAAAGAACTAATCTGTGTCCCAGCTCTCTATTGAGACAATCAGCAAGCTCACCTTGCTGGCTTGCCCTTTCAAAGTCAATCAGCTCTGTGACAGAAAGCCAGGGAAGGGACAATCACGGAGGAGGGTGAAAGCAAAAAAGGACACAGTTCCTTCTTAGACCAAACAAGTAGACGTGATGTTAAACATTTAGCTATAAGGCTGTTGTTAAATGTGTGATTGATCTCAAAGTACAACGATCAGTGAATTCCCTTTTTTTTTGTCAGTACCAAAGTTATCCAGAGCTGCGACTTAAGGCAGTGTTGAGGACTCAAGAGTAAACGTTCCATGTACCTGAAGTGGTGCAGTGACCTAGAAGGTTCTGCAGATGCCACTATAGCTCATTTTAAAGAAATAGACTTTACACTAACAGGGTTTTTTGGGGCAGAGCACCGATCACCAATTAGTGAGTTTCAATTAACCAATAAAGAATCAGAGCATTATATCTGTTTAACTCATAAAATCCCATGGTGAAATACTTGACAGCAACACTTAAAATGTCCTAAAACCCTAGTCAGTTTTGTGCTTGAATGGAACCCTTATGGCTTAATCCAAAATACAAGTGCTAAATAACATGTGCAAACTCTAAAATTGTGTGAATTATAAGAGGGTGTGTTGTGGGTGATCTACCAAGACTGTATATACAAATGATTTTGCATGTACTATACCGGTTATCATATATATATATATATATATATATATATATATATATATATATATATATATATATATATATATATATATATATATATATATATATATATATATATATATATATATATATATATATATATATATATACATGTATGTATATATATATATATATATATATATATACATACATGTATGTATGTATGTATGTATGTATGTATGTATGTATGTATGTATATATATATATATATATGTATGTATGTATGTATGTATGTATGTATGTATGTATGTATGTATGTATGTATGTATGTATGTATATATATATATATATATATATATATATATATATATATATATATATATATATATATATATATATATATATATCATATATATGTGTGTCTATATATATGATGTATAAAGTATGTGTTTGCGTTTGGACAAAAGGCCTAAACGCAGCGATAAATATGCGTTTATTAAGTATCCATGTTCGTGTGTACATGGCTTTAGATCAACTTTTTTTTTACTCAACCTTCCCCAGTGTCTACCTTTTTCCAACCTTTTAGGGGGTGCCGTAGTGGCAACCTATCTCCTTTCCCATTCTGTCTACCTGTTTGTCTAATCTTGAACAGGTTTGTGGTGAAAATTAAATTTTGTTGTAATTGTACAATGACAATAAAGAGCATACCTTACCAGAACGCTGTCAGCTTAAGTAATGACAAGAGCGGGGAAATATGACCATATTAGTCCAGTGCTTAGGTCACTGCACTGGCTTCCTGTAGCTCAGAGAATAGACTGTAAAACAGCTCTGCTTGTGTACTAGTATGTTCATGTCAAAGAACATCTGACATGCTAGAATCATACGAACCATGTCGGCTTCTAAGAACCTCAGGGAGTGGTCTCCTGCTGGTGCCCAGAGTCAGGGCGAAACATGGTGAGGTAGCGTTTCAGTTTAATGTTACTCAAATCTGGAATAGTTTTCCAGAAGATCTGAAATTTGGCCTTAACTTTGGCAATGTTCAAATCCAGGCTGTAAATACTTTTATTTCATTGTACATATGACTACAAATATTTGTTCTAAAGTTTTTTATTTTAATTTGAATTGATTGTTTTTATGATTTTATTTTGTGATTTTAATTTAAATTGTTATTTTTTTGGTTATTGTATTTTTATTTTTGCATTTTTGTCGTTTTCTGTAAAGCACTTTCAATTGTCTTGTATACGAACTGTGCTCTATAAATAAACTTTCCTACTGGTATCGGATCGCTATTAGCGTGATGGGATTGATACTTAAGTTGCAGTTTCTTGTCTGTGCTTCTAGCAAATTGCTCACTTTTGATCAGAGTTACAGTATGTGACCGCAGCATCTCTTCTAGTCTAGCAGTGCAAAGACAGCACCTCTTTCTATTTGTACGGCTCACTCAGGTACACTTTTCCACCCCCACTATTGACTTAATTATACTGTTTTGTTGATTTTTTAAATTTTTTGTTTAGTTTTTTTGCATTAGTACCTGTAACTGTTTTTCTTAAATAATTTAATGTAGCTAAACATAAGAATACTTGATATTTCATACTCATACATTGTTTTTATATTTTGTACATCGCCTTTCGCCCAAATGCAGCTGAGATAGGCTCCAGCAACCCTTGTGACCCCAAAAGGGACAAGCGGTAGAAAATGGATGGATGGATATTGTTTTCATTTTGTTGCCAACGTTATACTTTTTTTAATATAAAGTATTTTCCCTGTGTTATCGTCAACAAACAAGAGGCAAATTAACTAAATTAATCAAGCAATATGACATTTCAAGTCAAAGTATCGGTATCAGTATTGCTGATAAAATCACTGTTTTTACTTGGTATCAGATACCAACATTGCCAGTATCACCCACAATTAACTTCAATTGTGTACCTCTTCAGGGGTGTAATCATACGATCAATGGGACTGACAATGTTGCTCTCGCATTGGACTAAACAGTCAAAGGAAGTGCCAAGCAAGACGAGCTATAGCCTGCAAGGCAGATAGATGGAGGCCAAAGACTTCCGTTTTTTATTGGCTTAAAAGCACGAGATTGCCTCTGCAATTGCTGAAAAATCACAACATCAGTGACCCTAAAAATGAAATGTTAATGCTTAATGTTTAAGCCCTCAACATTTTCTAATAAGAAACAAAACAAACTTTGCTAACACTTGCTCTTTTTTACACACTGTATAATGCAATTGTAATTATTCAAATATTTGTTTCAAAGCCATTTTAGACGGGTGCTTGAGAGGAGCCACAATTAAAATGCGCATGTGGCTGGAAAGCCTGTAGGTGCAATTTAATTTTTAATGTGTTTACAAGTTATTGCACAGGCAGCAAATGTTGTGGTTGCAGCTTTTCATTAATGAGGTTTGGGGTGGGGCTGTTTTTAGAATACCTGGCCTGAGCTACAATAACATGTGTTTCTGTGTATGTGTGAGAGAGAGAAAGAGAATGACTGCGTGTATTGAAGCGTGTGTGAGGGTCAATCATTACTCCATCCATTGAATTAAACAAAAACCAGGCATGAGCAAACGTTGGCCTGTTAAAGGCCTACTGAAATGAAATGTTATTATTTAAACGGGATAGCAGATCAATTTTATGTGTCATACTTGATCATTTCGCAATATTAACACATTTTTGCTGAAAGGATTTAGTAGAGAACATCGACGATAAAGTTTTGGTCGCTGATAAAAAAGCCTTGCCTGTACCGGAAGTAGCGTGACGTCACAGGTTGAAGGGCTCCTCACATTTGCACATTGTTTACACCAGCAGCGAGAGCGATTCGGACCGAGAAAGCGACGATTAATCCATTAATTTGAGCCAGGATGAAAGATTTGTGGATGAGGAACGTAAGAGTGAAGGATTAGAGTGCAGTGCAGGACGTATCTTTTTTCGCTCTGACCGTAGCTTAGGTACAAGGGCTCATTGGATTCCACACTCTCTCCTTTTTCTATTGTGGATCACGGATTTGTATTTTAAACCACCTCGGATACTATATCCTCTTGAAAATGAGAGTCGAGAACGCAAAATTGACATTCACAGTGACTTTTATCTCCACGACAATACATCGGCAAAGCACTTTAGCTACGGAGCTAACGTGATAGCATTGTGCTTAACTGCATATAGAAACAGACAAAATAAGCCCCTGACTGGAAGGATAGACAGAAGATCAACAATACTACTATTACTATTAAACCCTGGACCTGTAACCACACGGTTAATGCTGTACCACCTGGCGAAGCCTAGCAATGCTGTTGCTAATGACGCCATTGAAGCTAACTTAGCTACGGGACCTCGACAGAGCTATGCTAAAAACATTAGCTCTCCACCTACGCCAGCTCTCATCTGCTCATCACGACCCGTGCTCACCTGCGTTCCAGCGATCGACGGCGCGACGAAGGACTTCACCCGATCATCGATGCGGTCGGCGGCCCGGAGACGGAGGAAGTCAAGGTGAGGACAGCGGCGCGGCGGCGGGCGTTGTAGCTTTCGACGACACCCCGGCCGCCATCAGAGTCGGCAAGAAACATATATTTCCCCAAAGTTACGTACGTGACATGCACATAGCGCCACGCAAGTACGGGCAAGTGATCAAATGTTTGGAAGCCAAAGCTGCACTCATGGTAGCGCGTCTGCTATCCAACCCAAATCCTCCTGGTTGTGTTGTTGTAGCTAGCCGTTAATACACCGATCCCACCTACAGCTTTCTTCTTTGCAGTCTCCATTGTGAAATTGAACAAATTGCAAAAGATTCACCAACACAGATGTCCAGAATACTGTGGAATTATGTGGTGAAAACAGAGGACTTAAGCTGGCGACCGTGCTATTCCAAAATGTCTCCTTCAACCCTTGACGTCACACGCAAACGTTATCATACCTAGACGTTTTCAGCCGGAAGTTTCCAGGGAAATTTAAAATTGCACTTTATAAGTTAACCCGGCAGTATTGGCATGTGTTGCAATGTTAAGATTCCATCATTGATATATAAACTTTCAGACTGCGTGGTCGGTAGTAGTGGGTTTCAGTAGGCCTTTAAAGTCTGTAATCCAGCCCTCCCAACTTTTACACAGTTTTAATATTAGTTTTAATGTAATGCAATTTTTAAATTACCCTAAGTTTTAAAGTTTCTGCACATTCCAGTGATATACATATTAAAGTAGGTCGGGTCTAATCGACCTTCTACTGGTAACTTGTAAGACAGTACAATCTGCACCAAGGGTCAAGTTGTTGGCAACAAAACCAACAGCTTTACCAGTTTTCGCAAATAAAGTGGTGATGAATATAGCGAGAAACATCAATTGAAATAATGCTAAAGATCTGTCGACCAAAGGCCTGGCCAACTCTCTGGTCAAGAGCAGTATGCGGCTCTTAAAAATTGACATCAAGGTTTTAATTAGTGCGATAACTAACCACAAGAAGCTGAGGGGGATTTTTCTCTGACGTCACCACATACAGTTCATCTCATTTCCTCCAGGCTGGCAATTCCCACAGTGGCATTCTCCACATTTAGGCTTACTGCCAGCACCAATTCTTTCACACCTCCACCACTTCAGGAAGTCTTAGCTTTTGAGGTCTGTTTGAAACTAGGTGGCAGGATAGATGGAAGTCTTGCAGGTAACTGGATCTTTGCTGGGAAGTTATTTACGTATACTTGACAGCTGCAGTCCTCAATGATCTGGCAAAATATTTTTTTTACATGTGAGCACATTAGAGTAATTTTCATCAAAAAGGTCTGTGTGAGTGCCTCCACAGTTTTTCCAAGGGGTCTATACCACAGCACCAGGTCACCAATAATCTGACTTTCTGGGGTACGAGCTGGCCTTTTTTGTAACTGAGGAAGAGCTATATTTCTGTGGGTCTTGTGAGCTATTGGAGATTATGTATTATATTGAGGAATATTTTCTGAAGCTTCTTGACTGAGATTTGCTTGTGGATTTCTGCAATCTTGCCCAGGCTATAGCACACTATGTGGTGTGGCTTTAGAGTCCCTCTAGGTGTGACATTACACATATTGAGCAGGTAACACTTGGTCGCCACTAATACTTTCATTCTTCCAACTCTGTGGACCACAAGGTTGATGTCTTCACTCAGGAAAAATCTCTTTTTTCAATCAATCAATCAATGTTTATTTATATAGCCCCAAATCACAAGCGTCTCAAAGGGCTGCACAAGCCACAACGACATCCTCGGTACAGAGCCCACATACGGGCAAGGAAAAACTCACCCCAGTGGGACGTCGGTGAATGACTATGAGAAACCTTGGAGAGGACCGCATATGTGGGTAACCCCCCCCCCCTCTAGGGGAGACCGAAAGCAATGGATGTCGAGTGGGTCTGACATAACATTGTGAAAGTCCAGTCCACAGTGGATCCAACACATCAGCGAGAGTCCAGTCCACAGCGGGGCCAACAGGAAACCATCCCGAGCGGAGACGGGTCAGCAGCGCAGAGATGTCCCCAACCGATGCACAGGCTAGTGGTCCACCCGGGGTCCCGACTCTGGACAGCCAGCACTTCATCCATGGCCACCGGACCTATGCAACTCCCCCTCGCAAGGGACAGGGGAGAAGAGGAGAGAAGAAAAGAAACGGCAGATCAACTGGTCTAAAAAAGGGGGGTCTATTTAAAGGCTAGATTATACAAATGAGTTTTAAGATGGGACTTAAATGCTTCTACTGAGGTAGCATCTCTAACTGTTACCGGGAGGGCATTCCAGAGTACTGGAGCCCGAATAGAAAACGCTCTATAGCCCGCAGACTTTTTTTTGCTCTGGGAATCACTAATAAGCCGGAGTTCTTTGAACGCAGATTTCTTGTCGGGACATATGGTACAATACAATCGGCGAGATAGGCTGGAGCTAAACCGTGTAGTATTTTATACGTAAGTAGTAAAACCTTAAAGTTGCATCTTAAGTGCACAGGAAGCCAGTGCAGGTGAGCCAGTATAGGTGTAATATGATCAAACTTTCTTGTTTTTGTCAAAAGCCTTGCAGCCGCATTTTGTACCAACTGTAATCTTTTAATGCTAGACATAGGGAGGCCCGAAAATAAAACGTTACAGTAATCGAGACGAGACGTAACGAACGCATGAATAATGATCTCAGCGTCGCTAGTGGACAAGATGGAACGAATTTTAGCGATATTACGGAGATGAAAGAAGGCCGTTTTAGTAACACTCTTAATGTGTGACTCAAACGAGAGAGTTGGGTCGAAGATAATACCCAGATTCTTTACCGAGTCGCCTTGTGTAATTGTTTGGTTGTCAAATGTTAAGGTGGTATTATTAAATAGATGTTGGTGTCTAGCAGGACCGATAATCAGCATTTCCGTTTTCTTAGCGTTGAGTTGCAAAAAGTTAGCGGACATCCATTGTTTAATTTCATTAAGACACGCCTCCAGCTGACTACAATCCGGCGTGTTGGTCAGCTTTAGGGGCATGTAGAGTTGAGTGTCATCAGCATAACAGTGAAAGCTAACACCGTACTTGCGTATGATGTCACCCAGCGGCAGCATGTAAATACTAAAGAGTGCAGGGCCAAGAACCGAACCCTGGGGAACTCCGCACGCTACCTTGACATAGTCCGAGGTCACATTGTTATGGGAGACGCACTGCATCCTGTCAGTAAGATAAGAGTTAAACCAAGACAAGGCTAAGTCTGACAAACCAATACGTGTTTTGATACGCTCTAATAAAATATTATGATCGACGGTATCGAAAGCGGCGCTAAGATCAAGAAGCAGCAACATAGATGACGCATCAGAATCCATCGTTAGCAATAGATCATTAGTCATTTTTGCGAGGGCTGTCTCCGTAGAGTGATTTGCCCTGAAACCGGATTGAAAAGGGTCACAGAGATTGTTAGTCACTAAGTGTTCATTTAGCTGCTGTGCAACAATTTTTTCGAGAATTTTGGAAATAAACGGAAGGTGGGAGACCGGTCGGTAGTTTACCATGAGGTCAGGATCGAGGTTAGGTCTTTTGAGCAGAGGATGAATAACCGCTTTTTTGAATGCTAGGGGAACAGTGCCGGAGGAAAGTGATAAGTTTATAATATTTAACACTGATGGACCTAATAATGCAAATAGTTCCTTGATAAGTTTCCCAGGAAGTGGGTCAAGTAAACATGTTGTTTGTTTTATCCCACTTACACGCTGTAATAATTCCTCTAATGTTATTTCCTGATGAAATAACATTAGAGGAATTCAGGAAAAATCTCTTTTTTGCAGCTGTGTGGGTTATATAATTTGTACCTGATGCAAGGTCAGTCAGAGTTCCGATTATCTGTCCATCATTGGTTATTATATTAAGTAGGATCAGGATCCCAGGGACCTCGTGTAATCCACTTTCTGCCAGAAGTCCTTATGTTCGAGACATTCTATTGTGAAGGGCATCACGGAACTGCTGTGAAAGTCGGGACAAGAAATTATCCTGGTCCTCATGCATTTTTAATGAGCTCATTGCAAATCAGTCTTGGGTGCTTGTTGGGACAGGTCTCTGGTTTCAGCTTGTGGATAAAGGTAACAATGGTGCTGCTCAAAGACTGATGAAACAAAGGATTCCTGCACAGTTACAGCTTCATCCTCATGGACTTCGAGGCATCTTTTGCAAGCACCAATACGTCACACTGCATTCCTCTTCTCCATTTGTTGTTGGTTCTTAAACCTTCTACAAAAGTAAACATTGTTTTTGTGCTTGGGGACTCCTCAGATGATACAGCCCGCTGGTTAATTAGCTGCTTTTGTAGCCTTGGTACTTGCTCATACATAGATTCTTGGGACTTCAGAAATGGGAAGCACAGTGGAACAGGGGTTAGTGCTGGTGCCTCACAATAAGGAGGTCCTGGGTTCGATACCCTGGGCTCGGGGTCTTTCAGTGTGGAGTTCGCATGTTCTCCCCGTGACTGCGTGGGTTCCCTGCGGGGACTCCACCTTCCTCCCACCTCCAAAGACATGCACCTTGGGATAGGTTGATTGGCAACACTAAATTTGCCCTAGCAAAGCAAATGCAAATAATCCATTCAAGGGCACCTACAAATATTAATTGAACACACATTATAGATATAGTTTAACAGTTCCTGCTTGTTGGAAAAGACAGCAATGAGCAGAGAGGGATGGAAGATTGACATGGACACTGTTTCACTCTAATGCGATACAAACGTTAAATAATGGACAGTTAGAGCTGTATACTTTCCTACATTATTTTAATCTTCAGCATCAAGTACAATCTTTACACACCTTTGCCCGGCTTACTTCATGTGATGCCGTACGCTTGAACACCTCATTTCAACGGCAAATGATCAGTGCAGTTAGACGGATACAAAATTGTTCTTTATGTGTGCATTCTATGAACAAATAAACCACACGCTCACACAACTAAGGAAAGGATTCCCTGGCCGGAATCGGTCTAGATGGCGGCGCATAGCTATGCTGCGGCTTGCTAACGCTCTTGGGAGTGTAGAGCGATTTGGCAAAAAACACCCGTCATTTCTGTCAATTTCATGGCTGGCTCAAAGCGTGAACACTCTGTGATCCCATACGACCGACAGACAATTCTGGATGTGGATGGATCGGGTCGTTATAGACTGAAAGATGCATGTACGGTGGACCTCCTCGCTAGCATGGGAATACTTCGCGGGCTACATCGAGCGGCCTTTGTAGCAGCGGAGTCAAGTGCTAGCGGTGACCGCCGATGGAGACGACGTAAGCGGTGTGAGCGGAAGCAGAAGCGGGGATGCCGAGCGGGGCTAACAACAAAGGAATAAGCTAACCAAAGAA
The DNA here is from genome assembly GCF_033978785.1 of Entelurus aequoreus. Taxonomy (NCBI): domain Eukaryota; kingdom Metazoa; phylum Chordata; class Actinopteri; order Syngnathiformes; family Syngnathidae; genus Entelurus; species Entelurus aequoreus. Next base: position 48,981,301 of record NC_084738.1, on the reverse strand, counting down.
GCGTGGAGTCTCCAGGTAAGAAGCCATTTAAACTAGAACTAGCCGGCGCCAGGCTGGATAATCCCTGCACACATAGCAATTCTCTTAGAATAAAACACAACTCACATAATGTTTTTTCTTTTGTGACCATGTCAGAGGCAGACATGCAATCTACTGAGGTGGCTAACTATGATGCGTTCAGTTTATCGCAACATCTAGCAAACAATCGGACAATTCCCGTCGTATCAATTCCTAGATATGGTCGAAACCATTTAAAGTGCACTACGCATAATAAACGCAACATTATTAATATTGCTACTTCGGATCATTTCAACAAACAATCCTCAAAACAGCCCACTACCTATAATATGGGCTTTTTAAACATAAGATCATTATCTTCCAAAACGTTATTAGTTAATGAAGACATTAGAGACAACAAACTTGACGTCGTTGGTTTCGCCGAGACCTTTTTTGCGCTAAATGAGGCATCTCCTCCTTACTATACCAATACACATGTTGCCCGACCTCTTAAAAGGGGAGGGGGTGTCGCACTAATATACAACGAAAACTATGATTTTACACCTAACCTAAATAATAAATATAACTCGTTTGAGGTGCTCACTTTGAGGTTTGTCACACCGCTGCCTCTCCACCTGGCTGTTATCTACCGCCCCCCTGGGCCCTATTCGGACTTCATCAGTGAATTCTCAGAGTTTGTTGCTGATTTAGTGACGCACGCCGACAATATAATCATAATGGGGGACTTTAATATCCATATGAATACCCCATCGGACCCTCCATGCGTGGCGCTCCAGACTATAATTGATAGCTGTGGTCTTACACAAATAATAAATGAACCCACGCATCGCAACGGTAATACGATAGATCTAGTGCTTGTCAGGGGTGTCACCACCTCCAAAGTTACGATACTCCCGTACACTAAAGTAATGTCCGATCATTACCTTATAAAATTCGAAGTTCTGACTCATTGTCAACAAACTAATAATAATAATAATAACTACTATAGCAGCCGCAACATTAATGCTGCCACAACGACGACTCTTAGTGACCTACTGCCTTCGGTAATGGCACCATTCCCAAATTATGTGGGCTCTATTGATAACCTCACTAACAACTTTAACGACGCCCTGCGCGACACCATTGATAGTGTAACACAGCTAAAGCTAAAAAGGGCCCCTAAAAGGCGTACCCCATGGTTTACAGAAGAAACTAAAGCCCAGAAATGATCATGTAGAAAGCTGGAACGCAAATGGCGTGCGACTAAACTTGAGGTTTTCCATCAAGCATGGAGTGATAGTTTAATAACTTATAAACGCATGCTTACCTCAGCTAAAGCTAAATATTACTCAAATCTCATCCACCTCAACAAAAATGATCTTAAATTTTTGTTTAGTACAGTAGCATCGCTAACCCAACAAGGGACTCCTCCCAGTAGCTCCACCCACTCAGCAGATGACTTTATGAATTTCTTTAATAAGAAAATTGAAGTCATTAGAAAAGAGATTAAAGACAATGCATCTCAGCTACAACTGGGTTCTATTAACACAAATACGACTGTATATACGACGGATACCGCCCTCCTAAATAGTTTCTCTCTCTTTGATGAAATAACATTGGAGGAATTGTCAAAATGTGTAAATGGGACGAAACAAACAACATGTTTACTTGACCCAATTCCTGGGAAACTTATCAAGGAGCTTTTTGTATTACTAGGTCCATCAGTGTTAAATATTATAAACTTATCACTTTCCTCTGGCACTGTTCCCCTAGCATTCAAAAAAGCGGTTATTCATCCTCTACTCAAAAGACCTAACCTCGATCCTGATCTCTTGGTAAACTACCGGTCCCACCTTCCGTTTATCTCGAAAATCCTCAAAAAAATTGTCGCACAGCAGCTAAATGAACACTTAGCGTCTAACAATCTCTGTGAACCTTATCAATCCGGATTCAGGGCAAATCACTCTATGGAGACAGCCCTCGCAAAAATGACTAATGATCTATTGCTAACGATGGATTCTGATGCTTCATCTATGTTGCTGCTTCTTGATCTTAGCGCCGCTTTCGATACTGTTGATCATAATATTTTATTAGAGCGTATCAAAACGCGTATTGGGATGACAGACTTAGCCTTGTCTTGGTTTAACTCTTATCTTACTGACAGGATGCAGTGTGTCTCCCATAACAATGTGACCTCGGACTATGTTAAGGTAACGTGCGGAGTTCCCCAGGGTTCGGTTCTTGGCCCTGCACTCTTTAGTATTTACATGCTGCCGCTAGGTGACATCATACGCAAATACGGTGTTAGCTTTCACTGTTGTGCTGATGACACCCAACTCTACATGCCCCTAAAGCTGACCAACACGCCGGATTGTAGTCAGCTGGAGGCGTGTCTTAATGAAATTAAACAATGGATGTCCGCTAACTTTTTGCAACTCAACGCTAAGAAAACGGAAATGCTGATTATCGGTCCTGCTCAACACCGACATCTATTTAATAATACCACCTTAACATTTGACAAACAAACAATTAAACAAGGTGACTCGGTAAAGAATCTGGGTATTATCTTCGACCCAACTCTCTCGTTTGAGTCACTATATTAAGAGTGTTACAAAAACGGCCTTCTTTCATCTCCGTAATATCGCTAAAATTTGTTCCATTTTGTCCACAAGCGATGCTGAGATCAGTATCCATGCGTTCGTTACATCTCGTCTCGATTACTGTAACGTTTTATTTTCGGGCCTCCCTATGTCTAGCATTAAAAGATTACAGATGGTACAAAATGCGGCTGCTAGACTTTTGACAAAAACAAGAAAGTTTGATCATATTACGCCTATACTGGCTCACTTGCACTGGCTTCCTGTGCACCTAAGATGTGACTTTAAGGTTTTACTACTTACGTATAAAATACTACACGGTCAAGCTCCTGCCTATCTTGCCGATTGTATTGTACCATATGTCCCGGCAAGAAATCTGCGTTCAAAGAACTCCGGCTTATTAGTGATTCCCAGAGCCCAAAAAAAGTCTGCGGGCTATAGAGCGTTTTCTATTCGGGCTCCAATACTATGGAATGCCCTCCCGGTAAAAGTTTGAGATGCTACCTCAGTAGAAGCATTTAAGTCTCATCTTAAAACTCATTTGTATACTCTAGCCTTTAAATAGACTCCCTTTTCAGACCAGTTGATCTGCCGTTTCTTTTCTTTTCTTTTCTACTCTGCTCCCAACCCGGGGTGGACCGCTAGACTGTCCATCGGATGGGGACATCTCTACGCTGCTGACCCGTCTCCGCTCGGGATGGTTCCTACTGGCCCCACTATGGACTGGACTTTCGCTGATGTGTTGGACTTTCACAATATTATGTCAGACCCACTCGACATCCATTGCTTTCGGTCTCCCCTAGAGGGGTGGGGTTACCCACATATGCGGTCCTCTCCAAGGTTTCTCATAGTCATTCACATTGACGTCCCAATGGGGTGAGCTTTCCTTGCCCGTATGTGGGTACCGAGGATGTCGTTGTGGCTTGTACAGCCCTTTGAGACACTTGTGATTTAGGGCTATATAAATAAACATTGATTGATTGATTGATTGATTGATTGATAGATGGTGTGGTATTTGTTGGAATTTGAAGTCACATTTTTATTGCGCAAGGGTTGTGTGCAAGCAAACATTCAATTGTATGCTGACATGTAACTTAAGGGACAGTAACACTCACACATACAGTATATGCTAACCAACCCCTTGCCACTCCAAGATGAGTGAAGAGTTGGTCCAAAAGGCGTGCTGAGACATACGGAAAAGATCTGCATCAACCTTAGGTTAGGTATACGTCGAGTCCCAAACCTAGGGTGGCAACAATATCAGAATTATGTCACCCTTGTTTGGCTCCGGTGGACCAAACGTTATAGCTTACTGGAAGTACTTGAAATGTGTTAGCGGCCCAATACTAACAATCACGGTCGGAGGAATGTGTAAGTAGGAGTGATCTTCTGGACAAAGGAATTGAAAGTGCCAAAGGGACAGTATTGGGGGATAAATAGTTGGGATAACACACAAGGAGAGATTTATAAATTGGCTATACTTTCTCGGTACTGCAGAATCAGTTGTGAGGATTACTTGTTTAAGAAAGTTAGTCTTTGTTCAACGATAATCACCGCCATCCTCCTTTTTCATATGTGTCATCCTCCAGCCTGGGCGGAGGAGGCAGACCAAGACACAATAAGAGCCCACATGTTAAGACTCACTTTACAAATTTCAAGGACTGTGTCACCAATGTGTGAGATTTTTTGTTTGGGCACTTGATTCCACAGAATTGTATGCGGACAGACGTTTGTTACGTAACTAGTTACGTGCAATTTTTGGCCATACAAAATTCGGGATGGCCTCCAAAAACCGGGGCAAAATTTTCGGGAATAAACAAGTAATTTCAAAAGTGGGACAACTGAGAACCGAGGTACAATTGTAGAATATTTTTAAGCAGCGACCCCCCAAAAGTTTAAAGATCAGTTAAAAGATGGAGAGGACACTGTCCAAATAATGGATGGATGGGCTTATTTGGGGAAGTCAGTAGCTGAGTGAATTTGGATTTGGGCTTTGGGGACCAGAGGGTCGAATCCTGCTGTGAACAAAAATAAATTGCAGTATTGACTCATGGTACCCTTGAGGAGGGTGCTAATCAGACTCAAGTCAAGGGCAACACCTGTCTGATTTTCTGTGTGGTATAAAGCAAGCAGCACAATATAAATAATTATAAAATACTATACATAGAATATATATAAATTCTAAGGATCCAAAATTGTTTAAAGGACACGCAAAAAACAACCAAAGATAACCAGATCTTTTCATCACACTGAATTCTGTAGCGTTCCTACACCACTTGTCCTCATTACAACACCAGTGAACTGAAGACCATCCCAGCTAGGAGGTATTATAACTGATACCCGTGCCAAATCAGTCCTTTTCAAACAGTACAAAATAATAAATAGAAAAGATACATACTTTGTTTTAAAAATATGCATTTTTATTTTTAGCAAATTTTTTGACATTTGAGTTAACAGCGTAGTAATTTAAAGGCCTACTGAAACCCACTACTACCAACCACGCAGTCTGATAGTTTATATATCAATGATGAAATCTTAACATTGCAACACATGCCAATACGGCCGGGTTAACTTATAAAGTGCAATTTTAAATTTCCCGCCACACTTCCGGTTGAAAAACTCCTTTGGATATGATTTATGCGCGTGACGTCACAAAAGCAACGGAAGTGGTTGGACCCCATCGGACCCGATAGAAAAGCCTCTTGTTTTCTTCGACAAAATTCCACAGTGTTCTGGACATCTGTGTTGGTGAATCTTTTGCAATTTGTTTAATGAACAATGGAGACTGCAAAGAAGAATGTTGTAGTTGGTATCGATCGGTGTCTTAGCGGCTAAGTACAATACTGTAATATCTGTGATATTTGCATTAGTGTACTGTGTCTTTAAGGGTTTGGGGAACGCGCATGCGCGAGTGAGTTGGCGGAGAACTTGAGTGTGTGTGAGCGTGACTTTTGGCTAACAGCAGCTCGTGTATGTGTGCGCGTTACTTTTTGAACTACAACCAGTTACCGCTTGTTAATAAAGCGATTGAGCAATTTGTTTAATGGACAATGGAGACTGCAAATAAGAAAGTTGTAGGTGCGATCGGTGGAGCGGCGGACTACAGCAACACCAACACCAGGAGGTTGTGTTGCGTTTTGAGCAGGATAACAGACGCACGACGGTGAGTCTAGCTTTGGCTTCCAAACATTTGATCGCTTGCCCGTACGTGCGTGTCGATATGTGCATGTGACGTACGTAACTTTGGGGAAATATATGTTTCTTGCCGACTCTGATGGCGGCCGGGGTGTCGTCAAAAGCGTACAACGCCCGCCGCCGCATCTAAGTTAGCTACGCAGCTAGGTTAGCTTCTGTTTTTTTAGCTTCGCCAAGCGGAATATTATTAATCGTGTATTTACATGTTCATGGTTTAATAGTATTATTGATCTTCTGTCTATCCATCCAGTCAGGGTTTTTTTTTATTTAGTTTCTATCTGCATTTGAGACTGACGCTATCGCGTTGGCTACGCAGCTAGGTTAGCTTCTGTTTTTTTAGCTTCGCCAAGCGGAATATTATTAATCGTGTATTTACATGTTTGTGGTTTAATAGTATTATTGATCTTCTGTCTATCCATCCAGTCAGGTTCTTTTTTAATTTAGTTTCTATCTGCATTTGAGACTGACGCTATCGCATTGGCTACGCAGCTAGGTTAGCTTCTGTTTTTTAGCTTCGCCAAGCGGAATATTATTAATCGTGTATTTACATGTTCATGGTTTAATAGTATTATTGATCTTCTGTCTATCCATCCAGTCAGGGTTTTTTTTAATTTAGTTTCTATCTGCATTTGAGACTGACGCTATCGCGTTGGCTACGCAGCTAGGTTAGCTTCTGTTTTTTTAGCTTCGCCAAGCGGAATATTATTAATCTTGTATTTACATGTTCGTGGTTTAATAGTATTATTGATCTTCTGTCTATCCATCCAGTCAGGTTTTTTTTAAATTTAGTTTCTATCTGCATTTGAGACTGACGCTATCGCGTTGGCTACGCAGCTAGGTTAGCTTTTGTTTTTTAGCTTCGCCAAGCGGAATATTATTAATCGTGTATTTACATGTTCATGGTTTAATAGTATTATTGATCTTCTGTCTATCCATCCAGTCAGGTTTTTTTTAAATTTAGTTTCTATCTGCATTTGAGACTGCTGCTATCACGTTGGCTATGTAGCTAGGTTAGCTTCTATTTTTTTAGCTTCGCAAAGCTGAATTATTAATCGTGTATTTACATGTTCAGTCACTGTGAATGTCCATTTCGCGTTCTCGACTCTCATTTTCAAGAGGATATAGTATCTGAGATGGTTTAAAATACAAATCTGTGATACACAATAGAAAAACGAGAGAGTGTGGAATCCAATGAGCCAGCTTGTACCTAAGTTACGGTCAGAGCGAAAAAAGATACGTCCATCACTGCCTCTCAAGTCCTTCACTATAACGTTCCTCATCTACGAATCTTTCATCCTCGCTCAAATTAATGGGGTAATCGTCACTTTCTCGGTCCGAATCTCTCTCGCTCCATTGTAAACAACGGGGAATTGTGAGCAGCACTACCGCTTGTGACGTCACGCTACTTCCGGTACAGGCAAGGCTTTTTTTATCAGCAAGCAAAAGTTGCGAACTTTATCGTCGACTTTCTCTACTAAATCCTTTCAGCAAAAATATGGCAATATCGCGAAATTATCAAGTATGACACATAGAATGGATCTGCTATTCCCGTTTAAATTAAAAAAAATCATTTCAGTAGGCCTTTAAATACCATGAATACATTGCTAATTAGGTAATGCATTTAACAATATGGAATAAAATCCACTACAAATTGTCATAATTATTGCAGCATAATCCAGCAGCAATACAGAAGACAGAGAATGTGAAAAAAAGCTTGCTTGCGTAAGCTATTTTTCTGAGATCCCTATTTTGTTAGTGCAGTCAGACAGGATGTATTACGCAGCACTTTTATTGTGAAGGCCAGACATGTGCCGTTGGTCATTTGGACTCTTTACAGCTGCTGTGCTTTGACGTGAGACATACAGTATGTCCAGATACAAAATGTCTCTTGAATTCCTGTCTGCCATCCTTCATTCACACTGTGCTTGTTACCACAACATCATCTTACAAAACCCTTCGTTCACTTGTTTTGTATTGTTGTCGTTCAGAATTATGAGGTTTATAAATGCACCTGGCTTGTCTTGACCCTGATATTTTGTCCAAAAGTGGTTCTTCTGTGTTGCACCTTGCATTCATCTCTAGTTTTTATGCCAAGTCCTGTGGCTCTTCTTTTATGGATGTATTCCTTAACAGGGGTGGGAGCTTATCCATATAATACATTTTAGAATTTAAAAAAAAATGTTGAATATTTTCAGCTTCTCATGGTGTAAAAACGTAATTTCTATGAAACTCCTCATTTCTATACATAGGGCTGCGGAGAACATTCATGTTTTTAAGAGCAGGCTTGATTTGGCTTTTACCTTATGTTTATTAATGTTATTGAAGTCATTCGTACTTTACTTTTTATCTTATTAGTTATGCAATATTTTATTTAGTTATTTATATATTATATATTTACTGTATATTTATACTTTTTTTGTCTTCATATTATTTACTTGCATTTTATTTTCTCTATTTTAACTCATGGTTCTAACTATTTTATTATTTTACTTTCTAGCGTTACTCAGAGGGAGCACTTCATCAGGGGTTATCAGCTCTGTACTCAGCCATGCATTCATTTCTTCATACATGTATGTATCTTTGTGTTTGGTATTTGTGTGTGTGTGTGTGTGTGTGTGTGTGCGTGTATGTGTGTGTGTGTGTGTGTGTGTGTGTGTGTGTGTGTGTGTGTGTGTGTGTGTGTGTGTGTGTGTGTGTGTGTGTGTGTGTGTGTGTGTGTGTGTGTGCGATAATGGGGGATGTGGGTCATCGGGGTATTATTTTTAAGTCTGTGAAGCACTTTGCGTTGCATTCCTTTTATTTGTGAAAAAAGTTTGATTACAATGATGATGTGAAGGTTGTGTTTATTTGTCTATTATATAGCTGTTCAATTAGTTTTAAAACTGTGGCACCTGCAAACGCCTAGTTTGTGAAGAAATATTCAATATGAAAGAAGATTATACAGTGAAATGTGGAGACCAAACAAAAAGGTATCTATTATCGTCAACTCTGCATAGGTATTGCCAAGTTGACTGTCGTGGTATTATGTTCTCAATATTAGTTTTTCACTCAAGCATCTGTAATTGGAAGTATATGAATGCATTCACTGCTCTTTCACATTGGAAAACAAAATGGTTAAACTAATTAGATACATCAGAAGCCTCTCTATTGTGAACTACTTGAAAAAAACATTAGCAAACATCATAACAGACATTTTTCAGAGTTGCCATAGAAGTGTTTTCTTGCAAAGAGTGCAGTGTGCTTCATATCAAGTGTTTTCATGTGACAACCAGAACGTCAGCAATGTTAGAGGAAAGCACAACAATATAGTGTCTGGGAAAGGGACGGTTAGCATCTCTGCTAAAGCTACATGGTTAACTTTTGCAATGTTTTTGCAGATGTCAGAATTGAGCAAACACATAAAAACATCTTGTGCAAGTGTCTGCGGCGTTTTAGCAGCTTTTGACATAGACTTATCCTGGATTTTTGACTTTTACATTAAAGCTAAAAGTAACGTAAGTCAATTTTGAAACCTTTTATGAGATTTTAGGATATTTTTTGACATTTTAAGGCCTTAAATTCAAATTGTTGAATTTAAGACATTTTAAGACCCCGTGGATACCCTTTAATCCGCTGAAACCACTCAGCAAAAACAAACATAGCAAATTCCAAGCACCTCTTTTAGTAGAAGTAGAAAGGAAAGCAATGCCTTCACGTTTTGTTTTCAAATTTTCGGCAATTATGCAGATCCCAAATACACAAAAGCAGGTACCAATAGGTACGAAAAGTAGGTTTTGCATAATAGGTCCCCTTTAAAAGATGCAGACTCTGCAACCTACAACAATTGCTTGAAGTTGACATTATGCAAGTAACATCTTGAAAGTAACATCAGTTTGCTAATTTAATGCACAATTCTTGATGTCGGATCAATGAGCAAACATTTGAACAAGAGTCTAACAACACCAGAATTGGGTGTTAATGATCCATTTCTCAAATTGTGCAAGATGTATGACCCAGAATTTGGGATATTAACATTACAAGACAGTAGCGGTATAGTATGTACATGCGTTAACAATAAGTCGTGCCTTTTTTCCAAGGTTGTGAACCATGTACATTACACAGTACAATGTTGCTAATTTATGGATTTTTCTCTTGTGACATAGCATGTCCGTCCAGAATTGCAGCAGCACATTCACACTCCAGGGGTTCCCCTTAATGTAATTGAATGTGCCATTTTTATTACTGCCACACATTGAAAATAAGTTTTTCTTTTTTTTAATTGAAAACAAATAAAAGTAATATAATATATTGAAGCCCCCAGAAGAAACACACAACGTCCGACACTATTTTTAACTTTTATTACCAATCTTATGATAACAAATTCCAACAGGTTTTACCTCCCGTGTACACACTTTCATGTCCATGAGTCTGTGCTTCCCCAGACACACAACAACACTTCCTCTTTCTTTGCCAATCACCTTTCAGGCACGGATGGTGTGTTTGCAAACATGGGAAAAACTGAAATCCAAACCACACGAATATTAAACATTACCACCAGCAGGTTGTTACAGTTTGAATGGATATATATAGCTTATTATTTGTGCACTATTGACAAGTGATGTAACGAAAACTCGACCACCGAATAAATACTTTGATCACCGACAACAATGTTGCCGAGACCGGATGTAAACAGAACCACCACCATTGTTCGGAGCTTTGTCAGCACGTCTGCGATGTGGACGTGACTTTAATATACGCCAGATATACCCGTGGACAGAGATCTACAAAATCTGCAGATATAAAGAGGAGAAAATTCAACTGAAGCAGCGCAAAACAAGTGTGACATCATGCTTACTGTAGCTCGCCTCTTTTTTCAGCGACATCAACGAACAGAAGTTAAGTTAAATTTGTTGCTAGTAGTTTTTAATTTTAAAAAAGTAATTAAAAGTTTCTAGAATGACACTTAAAAATATTCTACATTGTACAATAAGCAACAACATTTGAAATATGGCAAATATGTTAAAACTAATTAATAATAACAGATTTGTTTTTAAATGTATGCATACTTTTTTAGCCTTTTTATCCAACCCAATCAACTTTATTTATAAATCACATTTTAGAAAACAATAAAAGTTTCATAAGTGCTGTACAAGAGTTAAAACACACATTTAGAAACAGGATAAAACTAAGACTTAGACTTAGACTTCCTTTTTATTGTCATTCAAATTTGAACTTTACAGTACAGATAAGAACAAAATGTTGTTGCATTAGCTCGTTGTAGTGCAGGATAAAAGAGCAATAAGGTGCAGATATAAATAAATAGATTACTGTACAGATAAATATATTGCACTTTTTCATATGCATCCACGTTTATGGATGTATGTTATATTGTCTTTATATTCCAGCGAGTTAATCTGTTTTTGGATGGAATTGAGGGGATTATTATGATGCGTTCAAGAGTCTGATGGCCTGAGGGAAGAAGCTGTTACAGAACCTGGAGGTTCTGCTATGGAGGCTGCGGAACCTCTTTCTAGAGTCCAGCAGTGAAAACAGTCCTTGGTGGGGGTGGGAGGAGTATCTACAGAAGAAGACTCTGTACAATTGATTCTAAGAAGAGTCAAGTTTTAGAACACTAGTGAATTTTTTTTTTCAAGAAAATTATATCATCATAGCAGATTAGGCAAATTATTTTATTATGTTACGTGACCACACCCACAACCACTCCCCCACCGCCACAGGTATCTTGGCAGTTTCGGAGAAACCCGCCACTCATACACACAAGTACGCACACACACCCACACTTAACTTTCATTCTGGGTGCATCCTAAAAACAGGTGCACTCTAAAGCCAGGAAATTGCAGGAAAAATTTGACATCGTGCAAACATGTTTGTGTTTTGTATTGCTGCTGCTTATTATACATACTAGTGGATGTATTAGTTATCTGATTATTATTATCGTCATTTAAGTTCTTAAATTAAATTAAATTTCAACTTGTATGTCACAAAATTCCATATAATAAAAAAAGCATAGTTTAACAAAATGTAATATGTGCTGCTTTTCTCTAATCTGGGCAATCTTGAGTGAATGTAGAGATTGAATTACATAGATAGACGCATACATGATGTTTGTGCAAATCATTAAAAGTCCTACCCGTTACTGTAGAACAGCTGTAGTCAATGGAGGTTGGGTTGTCGAAGCAACATCATGAAGTTCCACCCATCATGTCTCGCTGTCCATCTGTTTGACAAGAATGTGGTTTACTTCAATCTCTATGTTTGGCAAACGTCAGCAAACACCTTTGATATTTGAAAACATCACACACTTGGAATTATAAGAAGAGTGTGTACGGAAGCCACAAATGGAACCCATGCTTGACAAACCACAGCAGACTAGCCATGTCCCTCATTTATGAACAGTAAAAAAGTGTAAGCGTCTTACTTAATTTTCCTCACTGTGTAAGCAAGTAAAGGGTTAGCAGAGGGGTTGGTAACCCGTGGCTCCAAAACTGCATGTGTCACTTCAGCTTTCTTGTTGTCTCCCTTCAAAGTTGTGGGGTTTTTTTTGATAACATTGTGCATTTTCCAAGCAGAGTTGTATCATTTCCAACAGTCGTTGTCATAGTCATGACTGGTGGAATGGATGAGCTCAAGGGTAATAGAGAAGGAGCCTTTGTGTGCGTTGAGAGAGTCATATGCATAAGAGAGACGTTGGCTTCTTGAGTGTGTGTGAACCTTTTATGAATACATCGCTCAAAATAAAATTCAAGAAAAGAAAACACAGAGTTTAGTTCTGGATGGACACATTCCTTTGTCTTCACTGCCAATGGTGCTGGTTTATCTTTGTGCTTCATATGCGGCTAGATTTTAGCAAACAACAACAATGTTGAAATACGTTTGCAAAGCAAGCATTTTATGAAAATTAGTAATTTATCTCAAAATAGGCCTACACATGCATACTACACTTCTCTTTGTTGTATTTTATTTTAGGACTGTATGTACAGTCGTGGTCAAAAGTTTACATACACTTGTAAAGAACATAATGTCATGGCTGTCTTGAGTTTCCAATAATTTCTACAACTCTTATTTTTTTGTGATATAGTGATTGGAGCACATACTTGTTTGTCATGAACAACTTTCATGAAGTTTGGTTCTTTTATGAATTTATTATGGGTCTACTGAAAATGTGACCAAAACTGCTGGGTCAAAAGTATACACACAGCAATGTTAATATTTGGTTACATGTTCCTTGGCAAGTTTCACTGCAATAAGACGCTTTTGGTAGCCATCCACAAGCTTCTGGCAAGCTTCTGGTTGAATTTTTGACCACTTCTCTTGACAAAATTGGTGCAGTTCAGCTAAATTTGTTGGTTTTCTGAAATGGACTTGTTTCTTCAGCATTGTCCACACGTTGAGGTCAGGACTTTGGTAAGGCCATTCTAAAACCTTAATTCTAGCCTGATTTAGCCATTCCTTTACCACTTTTGACGTGTGTTGGGGGTCAGTGTTCTGTTAACTGTAAACTGTGAACTTTTGACCACGACTGTAAGTAGCGGTCTCTGAGAAAGCTTCCAAGCATTGTTCACCAGGAAGAAAGGAGTAGATGTTCACAACATTTAACTGTATGGGCCCAATATGGAAAGTGTAGACCATTTCAAACATCCTGTCATGTGGTTAGACCAAACATGCACATGGAATATTCATATTGAAAAAGTGGAAGCTAAATGTAAAAAGATAATAAACCTAATGAGAGCTATCTCTGGGAAAGATTGGGGAGCAGACCAACAATCATTAATGAATATATAAATTAATATATATAGAACCATGATGAGAACAGCCATTGATTATGGAAGTTTAATTCATGGGACGGCAGCTAAAACACATAATAAAAATAGAGCGGAACATAACCAAAGCATTTAGGATGTGTACAGGAGCAATGAAAACAACACCGGTCAAATCACTACAGATTGAGGTTGGAGAAGCACCTTCAGACCGCCGCAGAGATAAATTAATGCTAACACATTGAAGTCGAATCAAGGGATGTGGCCATGGAAACCTTGATAAAAGCGTAATTCAGGATTGCTGGGAATATAAATCATACAAAGACAATAGTTTAGGGTTGATAGTCAAAGATAAAACAAAATAATTAATACTATTTTGTTAACTCGCCAACCCTTCTTAGTAATATTCCCATTTGGTTGTTTCCATACACAGACATAGACTTTAAAAAAGTAGAATCAACGAGTGAATGATCAAAGGGTATGACAGGGTATCAGACACAAACAAATATATTACAAGTACCGGTAAATATTATAGTTACTTAGACGGATCAAAAAATGAAGAGGGGAAGGTCGGAAAACGAGTATACATCCCAGAAATGAATTATTATACAGCAAGAAAAATATCGGATCAAGTTTCTGTCTACACAGCAGAGATGGTGGCGATAATAAGTGTGTTACAGTGGGTTGAAGAAGGTACACACGACAGGGTAATATGTTGTGTAGACTCGTTTGTAGCACTACATAGTATTAACAATATGACATCAAACCGTGGAGACTTAATGATAGAAATTCAATAAAACTTGTACCAACTGAGAAAGCTAAACATAGAAATAAGGTGACCAGCATGTTAGACTGGAGGGGAACGAGGGAGCAGACAAAATAGCCAAAAAAGCAATTAACGGACAGAAATATTGAATGTAACAGTTGGGAAAGGAGAAGTAAAGGCAGATTTTTTTTTAAATAAATAATTAAGAAATGGCGACAGAGGTGGGATAACGATTGCAGAGGTAGGAAATATTATATCCTAAAAAAATGTATTAATGTACAGGATATTAAGAGGAACAATAGAGGTAGTGTTAAAGATTATGATTCAGTCATACAGGGCTAAATAAAACAATGGCAATAATAGAAATACTATACACTGTTAAGCTGGAACTAACCAGCGCCAGGCTGGAAAATTCCTGCACACGTAGCATTTCTCGTAGAATAATACATGACTTGCATAATGTTTTTTCTGTAGTGACTGTGCCAGAAGTAGACATACATTCTACTGAGGTGGCGAATCCATCGCAGCACAAAGCAAATAATCTCAAGATCCTTATCATCTCAATTCCTGCATGTGATCCGAATTAGTTAAGGCGCACTACGTGAAATAGACGTAACGTTATTAATATCACTACTATATATACCATTAACAAAAATGCCTCAAAACAGCTCACTACCTATAATATGGGCTTTTTAAACATCAGATCATTGCCTCCCAAAGCGCTATTAGTTAATGAGGTCATTAGAGACAACAATCTCAACGTCATAGGTCTCAGTGAGACTTGGCTTAAACCAGATTGATTTTTTCCACCTAACGAGGCATTACCTCCTAACTATACGAGTGCACTTATTTCCCGTCCCCTTAAGAGGGGTGGAGTGGTCGCACTAATATCCAATCAAAACATTAACCTTAGCCCTAACCTAAGTATTAAATATATATAATTTGAGGTGCTTACTATGAAGTCTGTCCTATCTATGGCCCCCCTGGGCCATATTTAGACTTTATCAGCAAATTTTCCGAGTTTGTTGCTGATCTAGTGACACACACAGATAATATGAATATAATGTTGGATTTTAATATCCATATGAATACCTCGTCAAACCCTGTGTGCGTGGCACTCCAGACTTTAATTGTTAGCTGTTGTCTTACACAAATAATAGATGAACCCACGCCTCGCAACAATAATACGATAGATTGAGTCCTTGTCCGGTGTGTCACCACCTCCAAAGTTTTGATACTCCCGTACACTAAAGTAATGCCCGATCATTACCTTACAAAATTCGAAGATCTGACTTATTATCAACAAACTACCAATAACCAATGCTTTAGCAGCCGCAACATTAATGCTGTCACAACTACGACTCTTGCTGGCCTACTGCCCTCGTTAATGGCACCGTTCCCAAAGGATTTTGTGTTTTTGTGAGGTTATTTACTTTTGCATTGTTTCTTTTCTTGACTTGACTTGACTTTATTTATTCATGCTTGCAGTGGGGCCCCACTGAAAAAACAGCTGAACTTTACAATGAATATCAAACAAACAAAGATAAAAAAAATTAAAAGAACAGACAGTATTTTATATAAAAAAAATGAAAAATAAATAAAAAACATTTTCAGGGCAACAGCAGCATGGAAACTATTAGCATTCTGGTATATGACTGTATTACTTATTTAATTAGATAGTGTCATTATACAGTTTAATTGCAGTATGCAGGGTAGAGTTTTTAAGTCTCTTTGTCTTGGCTTTGGGCTCGGGTTCAGCCAGCTTATGTTGGTTCCTCAATGTCCTGGCAGTGCGGCTGCCTCGTGTTGGAGGTAGCAGGTCATGCAGAGGGTGTTGCTCATCATGCATATCCCTGACCAGCTTCACTGCACCCTCCTCTCTCCTGGTCTGGAGTGATGGTAGGGGTTGTGAGATGTTTCCAGCTCTCCTCGTAATGATTTTACAGGCACGTTTCTGGACTCGCTCTAGCTCTGCCTGTTGTTTTTTGGAGCAGCCCACTAAGAGCACTGAGCTATATTCCAGACACGGCCTGATGAGAGTGGTGTAGATGGTAACAAGGTCGTCTGCAGGTAGTCCATGTCTCGCCATGACTGTGAGGTAGTGCAGCCGGTGTAGGCGGTTTTTATTGCCTTCTCGATGTGCACATCTCCAGTCAGGTTTTGATCGAGGTGGTAACCCAGGTACTTTGTTGTTTCCACGACAGGGACCTCCTGTCCCCCCAACATCAGTGCAGGAAGCTGTGATGGATTTCGGGCAAAACATATCCGGAGTTCTACCGACTTTTTCCCGTTGTGTATCATTTTCTTATTTGCTGCCCATTCGTCCAGCCTTTGTGCCTCCTGGCAAATCGTTGTGTCTGACATGATGCTGGATATGGGGATCGCTCTCGATAGCCCGATGTCGTCTGCATATCCGACATCAAGGGTGTCCTCAAAACACAGCATCCCGGGTGGCCATGTAAAGGAGAAAAACATATGGGGAGACAACACCCCCTTGTGGCACCCCAGATGTAACTTCAATCCAGGGACTGTGAGCTCCATTTGCCAGCACTCTTTGTCTCCTTCCTGAGATGTAACTATGTAGCCAGGCTGTCAGATATGGGCACAGTCCTAGGTCCAGTATGTTTTGCATCAGGATCCCATGGTCAATTACATCAAAATCTCTCGACATATCTGCCAACAGTACTCTCACCATCGTTGGTTTGGAGTCGGTTTCGGTAAGCCAGGTGTGCATTGCCCTGACTAGAGCCGTTGTAGTACTATGCTTAGACAGATATGCATTTTGATTTTTACATACGTCAAGCACGGTTGGCATAAGCTTTTTCAACACAAAACGTTTTATTGTTTTCCCCACACAAGAAGTTAGTGAGATAGGACGCCAGTTTGAGATTGAGCCAGGGTCTTGGCCTTTGGGTATCGGACAGACATTTGACTCTTTCCATACATCGGGGACACACCCCTGTTGGAAAGAGCAGTTGGCCAGATGTGTGATGACCAGTGCCAGGTCCTCTGCATGTTCTTTCAGCAGCCAGGTGGGAATGCCATCCGGCCCACTTGCTTTCTGGGGGTCCAGCCGAGTGAGGGCTAGCTTCATCTCACCTATGCTACAGATGTCACTTGGTGTAGCTCTTGGTAGGGGATAGACACAATAGGGCGTTGCTCTAGTCCACGACTCCGCAAAGAAGTTGTTCAGGGCTTCTGCAGCGTTGTCCTCTTCAACTTCTTGTATTTTGATTATTCCATCAGTTGATGATTTAGCGCGTCCTAGTCCTTTATTTATATAGTCCCACCACTCTTTGGGGTTCTTTTTCTTTAGGTTTTGCATTTCATTTTTATGATATCTAGTTTTTGCCTTGCGTATAAGTCTTTGGACGGAGTTTCTGATTTCTCTCCATTTTCCCACTTTCCCCCATTTATTGTGGGCTTTTTGTCTTTTCTTTATAGCCTATTTTATTTTCTCTGTCATCCATGGTTTGTCCGCATTTGTAATTTTTTTCAGTCGCACAGGCATGCATATGTCCATTGCTGTCTGGATATAGTTGTTAAAACTTGCTGCTTTGGCAGTGATGTCCACAGCCTCATAGACAGCAGACCAGTCAGTCATAGCGATGCATGTTGACAGAACCTCTTTTCTTTCCGTGGTCACTAATCGAGCCCTCCTCCTCTTCACCTGTTGTTTCTGCCCTGTTGTATTCACTGGGCTCAGCACCAAGCACTTGTGGTCGCTTGCACCTAGGGGGGCAAGGGTGGTTGGGGGGCTGTAGAAGTTAGCCATGTTTGTAAAATCAGATCTAGGGTGGCTTGCCCACGTGTATGACGCTTAACTATCTGCCGAATATCGGGGTGGGAGGAGGTCAGCATTTTTGTGGGCAGTTTATTGAAATCCCCACATAAATATAGCCCCATATGGGGGAAGACGCTTTAATTGTGTCTATGGTGGTTATTAAATACTCCAGGACTTGATCCTGGCACGATTTTTTATCTGCCCATGGTGGGTGATATAGGTTTCCCACAAATATGGTTGAGACACTGCTGGGGGTCCGGCGCGGTTGTATTTGAACCCATGCACATTCAAAGTCATCACTCTCCAGGTCCCCTCTTCTTTTTGCCTGCAGTCTCTCATGACAGTACACAGCCACGCCCCTTCCGCTTTTTCCATTTCTGTCTCTCCTAAATATTTGGTAGTCCTTGACTGACAACGATTCATCCGGAATATTATTGTGCGCCCACGTCTCAGTAACGCACCCAATGTCTGCATCTAAAGTTTTCAGCAACAGTTCATATTCGTCAGTTTTGTTTATCAGTTTTCTTTTGTGTGATTAGAATTACTGTAATCATGTCACGATTTTAATCATCCCCGTATAGGTCCTACAGTGTATGATAGTATTGTAGTAATATAAAATAAAATGTGTATATTTATATTCAGCTAACTTTCTTGTTTGGCGTCTAAACCGGATGTGGCCTAAACCAGGGGCCATTCAATCAATCAATCAATCAATGTTTATTTATATAGCCCTAAATCACAAGTGTCTCAAAGGGCTGTACAAGCCACAACGACATCCTCGGTGTCGAGTGGGTCTGACATAATATTGTGAAAGTCCAACACATCAGCGAAAGTCCAGTCCATGGTGGGGCCAGCGGGAACCATCCCGAGTGGAGACGGGTCAGCAGCGTAGAGATGTCCCCATCTGATGGACAGGCTAGCGGTCCACCCCGGAGCAGAGTAGAAAAGAAAAGAAAAGAAACGGCAGATCAACTGGTCTAAAAAGGGAGTCTATTTAAAGGCTAGAGTATACAAATGAGTTTTAAGATGAGACTTAAATGCTTCTACTGAGGTAGCATCTCTAACTTTTACCGGGAGGGCATTCCATAGTATTGGAGCCCGAATAGAAAACGCTCTATAGCCCGCAGACTTTTTTTGGGCTCTGGGAATCACTAATAAGCCGGAGTTCTTTGAACGCAGATTTCTTGCCGGGACATATGGTACAATACAATCGTCAAGATAGGCAGGAGCTTGACCGTGTAGTATTTTATACGTAAGTAGTAAAACCTTAAAGTCGCATCTTAGGTGCACAGGAAGCCAGTGCAAGTGAGCCAGTATAGGCGTAATATGATCAAACTTTCTTGTTTTTGTCAAAAGTCTAGCAGCCGCATTTTGTACCATCTGTAATCTTTTAATGCTAGACATAGGGAGGCCCGAAAATAATACGTTACAGTAATCGAGACGAGATGTAACGAACGCATGGATAATGATCTCAGCATCGCTTGTGGACAAAATGGAACGAATTTTAGCGATATTACGGAGATGAAAGAAGGCCGTTTTAGTAACACTCTTAATGTGTGACTCAAACGAGAGAGTTGGGTCGAAGATAATACCCAGATTCTTTACTGAGTCGCCTTGTTTAATTGTTTGGTTGTCAAATGTTAAGGTGGTATTATTAAATAGATGTTGGTGTTGAGCAGGACCGATAATCAGCATTTCCGTTTTCTTAGCGTTGAGTTGCAAAAAGTTAGCGGACATCCATTGTTTAATTTCATTAAGACACGCCTCCAGCTGACTACAATCCGGCGTGTTGGTCAGCTTTAGGGGCATGTAGAGTTGAGTGTCATCAGCATAACAGTGAAAGCTAACACCGTATTTGCGTATAATGTCACCTAGCGGCAGCATGTAAATACTAAAGAGTGCAGGGCCAAGAACTGAACCCTGGGGAACTCCGCACGTTACCTTAACATAGTCCGAGGTCACATTGTTATGGGAGACACACTGCATCCTGTCAGTAAGATAAGAGTTAAACCAAGACAAGGCTAAGTCTGACATCCCAATACGCGTTTTGATACGCTCTAATAAAATATTATGATCAACAGTATCGAAAGCGGCGCTAAGATCAAGAAGCAGCAACATAGATGACGCATCAGAATCCATCGTTAGCAATAGATCATTAGTCATTTTTGCGAGGGCTGTCTCCGTAGAGTGATTTGCCCTGAAACCGGATTGAAAAGGTTCACAGAGATTGTTAGTCACTAAGTGTTCATTTAGCTGCTGTGCGACAATTTTTTCGAGAATTTTCGAGATAAACGGTAGGTGGGACACCGGCCGGTAGTTCACCATGAGGTCAGGATCGAGGTTAGGTCTTTTGAGTAGAGGATGAATAACCGCTTTTTTGAATGCTAGAGGAACAGTACCAGAGGAAAGTGATAGGTTTATAATATTTAACACTGATGGACCTAATAAAACAAAAAGCTCCTTGATAAGTTTCCCAGGAATTGGGTCAAGTAAACATGTTGTTTGTTTTGTCCCATTTACACATTTTAACAATTCCTCCAATGTTATTTCATCAAAGAGAGAGAAACTATTTTGGAGGGCAATGTCCGTCGTATATACAGTCGTATTTGTGTTAATAGAACCCAGTTGTGGCTGGGATGCATTGTCTTTAATCTCTTTTCTGATGAGTTCAATTTTCTTATTAAAGAAATTCATAAAGTCATCTGCTGAGTGGGTGGAGCTACTGGGAGGAGTCCCTTGTTGGGTTAGCGATGCTACTGTACTAAACAAAAATTTAGGATCATTTTTGTTGAGGTGGATGAGATTTGAGTAATATTTAGCTTTAGCTGAGGTAAGCATGCGTTTATAAGTTATTAAACTATCACTCCATGCTTGATGCATTTTTCAATTTAACAGCTTCTTTCACATTTATATTCATATTTCAAAACCATGTATTTTGAGTGAAGTCATACTCATTTGTCCATTATTTAATTGCCAACTTCGTCAGTGTTCCCAAGTAACGTAAATACTAGTTAAATGTTTTGTCATCCCCTTCCAGTTAGCAAAATGTCATCACAAATAAAGAATAAACAACTAGCAGGATTTACGCTGTTATTTTAAAAAGTGTAACGTCAGTGTGAGTAACTGTTACACTACAACACAAAGACAACTCCTAATTATACTCAACAATTTATCAACATGTAGAAAAGTATATTAGATATGATCTGCAAACATGTCTTATAGTAGAATGATAGTACTTGGAGTATTGAAGCAGTGAAATATATATTAGCCTGTTATTACTTCTTAAATAAACACATGTATTTTAACATGAGGATAACTAATAAAGTCAGGGAAGAGAAGGAAGTGTCAGGTGGAAAAAACATTGAGTATAATAGGAAAGGAGAACAGCTGATGACTGGTGTCAAGTTGATTTTTTAAGATACATTTGTTTTTTAATGATAATTATTTATTAATTTCTATAGCACTATGGGGTTTGGGTTATGTTTTAAGTCAATTGCTTATACAGTACATTACTATATGTAATGTTGTCTGTTGTAAATATATCAATGCCATGCAGGGCTTGAGGCAGATCGAGAGTCAAAGTCATGGAGAGATAGGAGCAAACCAACAGGTAAAAAAGAGTAACATGAACTGAAACAGTGGCTATAGAGTTCTACGGTTCACAAAAAAGTGGAAAATGGTGATTTTTGCTTGTAGTG
Organism: Entelurus aequoreus; assembly: GCF_033978785.1. NCBI lineage: Eukaryota > Metazoa > Chordata > Actinopteri > Syngnathiformes > Syngnathidae > Entelurus > Entelurus aequoreus. The sequence continues at coordinate 48,959,507 of NC_084738.1, read as the reverse complement.
ATCGCAGTTCTGTGGCATTGTGTGACATTGTGGCATTTGCCAAACCGAAAATTCATGGCGACTCAAGTTCTGTCAAGTTGTCCAGTGCTTTGGCAAATAAATAGCAGGCAACAGGCACTGTCTGGGCAAAATTGTATATGTGTGTGTGCAGTAGGTACCGCTGTTTTTTTGCCTCATCCTTCACTTTAAGTGTGAGTGAAGAATGAGTGAAAATGCACTGCCAACCTGAAAAGACCTGGTAAGTCTGAAAGAGAGAGAGAGGTGATACAGTAATATCTGCTCACAGATGCCACCTGGTGGTTGTTTGAGCACACTGCAGCTGGTACTGGATGGTCCCACCCCTTAATGCTTCAGTCACACACAAAGTTCTCACAGGAATGAGGCAAAATTACAGTGGTACCTACTGTACGTGCGTGTGTGTCCCCCAATGTTGAACCCGTTCCTACACCCAGTTCAACATAGGCAAGGAAAAGAAGACGTATAAACATCCATCAATCCAACCATTTTCTACCGCTTGTTATTTTAAGATAATTATTGTCATTAAAACAGTTTTACAACTGCATTCATTGTTCTAATATACAAACCCTGTTTCCATATGACTTGGGAAATTGTGTTAGATGCAAATATAAACGGAATACAATGATTTGCAAATCATTTTCAACCCATATTCAGTTAAATATGCTACAAAGACAACATATTTGATGTTCAAACTGGTAAACGTTTTTTTTTTTGCAAATAATCATTAACTTTAGAATTTGATGCCAGCAACATGTGACAAAGAAGTTGGGAAAGGTGGCAATAAATACTGATAAAGTTGAGGAATGCTCATCAAACACTTATTTGGAACATCTCACAGGTGAACAGGCAAATTGGGAGCAGGTGGGTGCCATGATTGGGTATAAAAGTAGATTCCATGAAATGCTCAGTCATTCACAAACAAGGATGGGGCGAGGGTCATCACTTTGTCGACAAATGCGTGAGCAAATTGTTGAACAGTTTAAGAAAAACCTTTCTCAACCAGCTATTGCAAGGAATTTAGGGATGTCACCATCTACGGTCTGTAATATCATCAAAGGGTTCAGAGAATCTGGAGAAATCACTGCACGTAAGCAGCTAAGCCTGTGACCTTCGATCCCTCAGGCAGTACTGCATCAACAGGCGACATCAGTGTGTAAAGGATATCACCACATGGGCTCAGGAACACTTCAGAAACCCACTGTCAGTAACTACAGTTGGTCGCTACATCTGTAAGTGCAAGTTAAAACTCTTCTATGCAAGGCGAAAACCGTTTATCAACAACACCCAGAAACGCCGTCGGCTTCGCTGGGCCTGAGCTCATCTAAGATGGACTGATACAAAGTGGAAAAGTGTTCTGTGGTCTGACGAGTCCACATTTCAAATAGTTTTTGGAAACTGTGGACGTCGTGTCCTCCGGACCAAAGAGGAAAAGAACCATCCGGATTGTTATAGGCGCAAAGTTGAAAAGACAGCATCTGTGATGATATGGGGGTGTATTAGTGCCCAAGACATGGGTAACTTACACATCTGTGAAGGCGCCATTAATGCTGAAAGGTACATACAGGTTTTGGAGCAACATATGTTGCCATCCAAGCAATGTTACCATTACCTTATTTCAGCAAGACAATGCCAAGCCACGTGTTACATCAACGTGGCTTCATAGTAAAAGAGTGCGGGTACTCGACTGGCCTGCCTGTAGTCCAGATCTGTCTCCCATTGAAAATGTGTGGCGCATTATGAAGCCTAAAATACCACAACGGAGACCCCCGGACTGTTGAACAACTTAAGCTCAAGCAAGAATGGGAAATAATTCCACCTGAGAAGCTTAAAAAATGTGTCTCCTCAGTTTCCAAACGTTTACTGAGTGTTGTTAAAAGGAAAGGCCATGTAACACAGTGGTGAACATGCCCTTTCCCAACAACTTTGGCACATGTTGCAGCCATGAAATTGTAAGTTAATTATTATTTGCAAAAAAAAAATTAAGTTTATGAGTTTGAACATCAAATATCTTGTCTTTGTAGTGCATTCAATTGAATATGGGTTGAAAAGGATTTGCAAATCATTGTATTCCATTTATATTTACATCTAACACAATTTCCCAACTCATATGGAAACGGGGTTTGTAGTTCAAAATTGTTCACTGGACTAACACACACACACACACACGCACACACACACACACACACACACACATCTTTTACAATATTTGGCCATTTTGTTGATTTCCTTTGATGTGATCTTCCAATCCCTGCATGGCGCCTTGTCTGCCAGCTTCAAAAGCTCAGCTGACCTCATTTTGCCGACATCCTGCTGAGTCTTGTATACTACAGATGGTTGGACACATGAAGCTGATCACGTTTACAAAGACACATCTTTGTTCCAGTCACCTTTGGTGTCCGACAGCCAGTTAGGCAGCCAGCATGAGAAGGGTCTTCAAACAGGTTTTGGTTGCAGAATTTGCAGGTGTTTTCAACATAAACCCTCTTTCTGGCCTTTGTGGTATTCAAACATTAACATTAATTCACCACTTCAATCTCTTCAAAACTTAATTTTCTTCATCTGCTTCCTGAACGGTTTTCATCCAAAAAATGTCTACATTGATTAGATTTTCCTTCCGTTATATATAGTACTCTGTGATTGTGCGCTGCCAAACATGCTCCTTTGCTCGTAAAACCAACAATGTCACACTGTGATGACGCGCCATCATGCCCGTTAGAAATGTTTTTTGTTTTTTTTAAATGGGTAACCGGTACTTTTTAAACACAGTATAGTACCGTTTTTGATTCAGTAGTACTGCGATACTATACTAGTACCGGTATACCGTACAACCCTAGTACAAAGAAATATTAGCAGTACAACAATAAAAGATTAGCTGTTAAAATAAATAAAACACTAAGACTAATAGTGTTTTTTCTATCAGTGTGTCTATTTATTTCAGTTATGTTTAAAGGAGCCTTATGTAATAATTTCATGTGAAGTCATCATTAAATGGCCCTGATATGTCAAAAGGCATTAATAAATCGTGTTATTTTCGAATACCTCTATAAGTGATAACGGTAATTCATCCAGGATATGCTCATTTCAGAATTTGATTTACAGGCCTGAAATCTTGTTATTGTTTTCATTTTGATGTCCCGCCCTCTACCGTTGTAACCAATTAGAATGTTTGTGAGTGTGCCACATCCAGGTTGCCAGTTATGCACTTGCTAATTTCCTCCTTGATAGGTAAGTAAGGCATTCACATTTTCTTATTACTTGTAATAAATGGAAATGGACATTTTGTATGTAAACTATATTGTCCAATACAGTCTATGATCTTGTCTAACAAAGCTAATATGTTTGTGCAACGAATGCTTAGTGTGATGGTGCTTAGCTCCTAGTGTAATGCTTAGCATGCTAGCCCGGTCAATGACACATCAACATATAGGCTAACAGGGAAATATATGTCCGTTAGCCTGTATGTCGATGTGTCATCAAACTGATAGGGTAACATATCTTTTCAATAAATAAAACCTATGCGGAATTGGGTAATGTCAGTGCCGATTTCGTTTCCAATATGCTGATATGCTGAGAAAATGGGTTCCAACATTAGCACGGCTATCATGGCAATGGAAAACGTATGGAGAAAGCCAAATCACAAGATGAAAGAATTCCTCATTCGTGTTTGCATATTGTGGACTACATGTACCGAGTTATATGGCAATCTGAAACGTTTGAAACAGTAGCTGTCATATATGTTGCATATATATATGTATGTGCTGCTGTTGCTTTAAGGACGTTGCGACAGCTGCCGTAAAGGAGGTGCGTTGCTAGCGTGGTTGTTATGTTTTGCGGTGAGTCGTAAAAGTGTTCGTCACATGTTTGTACCCTGCTATAATCTGAGTAAAGTTATTCATTGGATATACCTTTTGTTTTTTTGAACTTTATTACATTGTGTCAGAAGTAACGGACTATCACGTCGCTGCAAGAAAATGGTCAAGTTTAATCCTCCGGATAGTTTTGCGTTCGACCGACCAAATGAATGGGGAGATTGGAAACAACGTTTCCAACGGTATCGCATAGCAACAAAACTAGCAAAGGAGGACGGCGAAGTACAAGTCAGTTGCCTGATATATGCTATGGGTCCAGAGGCTGAAAACATTTTCAAGTCGTTCACGTTGTCAGTGGATGATCAGAAAAAGTTTGACGTTGTGTTAGGAAAATACGACAAGTACTTTTATCCCAAACGGAACGTGATCCACGAGCGCGCATGTTTCTACCAGAGAGGACAGCGGCCCGGTGAGAAAGTTGAAATGTTTATCAGAGCTCTTTATGATTTATCCGAACACTGTGACTTTGGAGCAGCGAGGGACGACCACATTCGTGACCGCATAGTTGTGGGTATTGTGGACAAAGATTTGTCACGCAAACTGCAGCTGGAGGCAGGTTAGACGCTAACCCAAACTATACAGACTGTTCGCCAGTCCAAAGAGGTGAATGCACAAGTGCACCAGCAACAAGGAGAGGCGTGCACGGCGGTGCAGGAGATCGCCCTCGGACGGGGGAAATTTGCATATAGAGGAAAACAACAGTGGAGAAATAAAAGGGAAAGTGGACAGCAAGAAGCACCAAAAATGCGTAAATGTGGCAGATGTGGAAAAATACAGCACAAAATCCATGAAAGATATCCAGCCCTGAAATCGACATGCCACAAATGCAAAAAGGTGGGTCACTGGGAAAGTAAATGTCATTCAAAGGCAGTCAGAGAAGTGACCGAGACAGAGCCTGTCTCACAGACTCCATACTTTCTAGGCGCAGTCACCAATATAAACAAAAATAATGACAAGTAGACTGTAAAGATTGTAATTGGAGTGACACCAGTTACATTTAAAATTGATACTGGGGCAGATCTAAATATTATGGAAGAAGAGACATTCAACATGTTAGGCCCTAAGCAGCAACTGGTGCAGTCAAATATCCCACCAATGAGCAGTCCTGGGGGTCAGCTGATATGTGTGGGGAAGTTTCAAGCTAATGCAAAGTACAAAGAGAAGCACTACTCATTCCCAGTGTATGTCATCCGCAGCTTAACTGCAAACAACCTGCTAGGCAGAGACACAGCATGTGCAATGGGGCTGGTAAAGCGCATTGAAGAAGTGCACAGTGCATTTGGAGAACATGGAACTCTCAAAACAGACCCAGTTAAAATACTTTTAAAGGACAATGCTGAGCCATATGCAGTGTATACAGCCCGCAGGGTACCACTGCCTCTCATACAGAAGGTCAAAGAGGAGCTACTGCGTATGGAGAAAAATGCTGTAATTGAAAAAGTGACTGATCCTACAGACTGGTGTGCACCGATGGTACCAGTTGCAAGAAAGAACAACAAAGTGCGCATCTGCGTTGACCTGAAGAGGCTAAACGATTCCGTAAGGAGAGAGAGGTACGTCCTCCCAACTGCTGAGGAAATAACTGCAAAGCTGAGTGGCGCTACAATGTTTACATCACTAGACGCTGCCTCAGGGTTTTGGCAGATACCCTTAGATCCCGAAAGCAGTAAGTTAACTACCTTCATAACACCCTTCGGGAGATACTCTTTTAAGCGGCTCCCATTTGGCATCACAAGTGCTCCAGAAATCTTCCAAAGGAAAATGGCGGAGACTCTGAATGGCTTGGATGGAGTAGCTGTTTACATGGATGACATCCTGGTGTATGGAAACACTCCACAACAGCACGACCAGCATCTAACAAAGGTGCTGGAGAGAGTCAAGTCAGCTGGCCTTAAGCTAAACAGAGACAAGTGTGTGTTCAGACAGAAGCAACTTAACTTCCTTGGCCAGGTGATCGACAAAACAGGTGTGAAACCGGATCCCAATAAAGTCAAAGCCATCAGAGAGCTACCACCACCACAGAACGTACAGGAACTCAGACGTGTCCTTGGAATGTTCACGTTCCTGGGGAAATATATCCCAAATCTGTCAACAGTGGGCCAGCCACTTTATGAACTGTTGAGATCCCAAACCGAATGGACGTGGGACCATGCACAGCAGGAGGCGTTCCAGCGCATCAAGGACATCCTGTCTACTTCTCCAGTTCTAAAGTTATACGACGTGAATCGACCTACAACAGTGTCGGCTGATGCTAGTAGCTACGGCATCGGCGGAGTGCTGCTGCAACTACACGATGGAGACTGGAAACCAGTCGCTTATTGCTCACGTCGTCTGTCTGAGGCGGAAACCAGATACGCCCAGATCGAAAAGGAGTGCCTGGCAAGTGTCTGGGCATGTGAAAGGTTTGAGAAGTACCTTGTGGGCCTTGAGAACTTTAGGCTAGTCACTGATCACAAGCCCTTGGTGCCGCTAATGAACAAGAAAGATTTGGATAATGTTCCGATACGGTGCCAGAGACTGTTAATGAGACTAATGAGATTCAAGCCAACCGCCGAATATGCACCAGGAAAGACTTTGACTGTAGCGGACACCCTGTCGCGTAGTCCACTGCAGAACGTGACAGAGGTGACCGACACTCACTCAGATGTGGAATGTTATATTGCAGCCGTTGTTGACAACATGCCAGCTACACCACAAAAGCTTGGGACCATAAGAGCAGCCACAGCAGCTGACAGCAACTTGCAGATGGTGCTTAAATGTGTCAAGTCAGGATGGCCGGACTATGTGGCTGATGTTGCACTAGCCATCAGAGACTATTACCCTATAAGGAGTGAACTGTCGGAGTACAACGGAATCATCACAAGAGGATGTCGCATGATAATCCCAAGCTCTCTAAGAGCAGATGTCCTGGATCGAATCCATGATGGACATCAAGGACTGTCAAAATGCAGAGAGCGGGCTAACACTTCAGTGTGGTGGCCTGGCATCTCAGCTGAAATCAAGCAGAAAATCCAGACCTGTCAGGTTTGTCATGAGATGAGACCCACACAGCGCAAAGAGCCCCTCATCTCGACCCCTTTACCTGACCGGCCCTGGAAGAGAATTGCTATTGACTTATGTGATCATAACAAACATACTTACCTCGTAGTGTCAGACTACTTTTCCAGGTTCCTCGAGATACTCCACATGCCTACAACCACTGCCTCACAGGTGGTGTTGAAGCTAAAAGCAGTATTTGCCAGATTCGGTTGCCCAGACCAAGTAATTAGTGATAATGAGCCCCAGTTCACATGTGAGGAGTTCCGAGAGTTTGCTAGAGAGTATGACTTTGAGCACATTACCTCAAGTCCCCATCATCCACAAGGAAACGGACATGCTGAGAGAGGAGTCCAAATTGCAAAGACTATTCTAAAACAAAAAGATCGTCTCTGTCACGCGGGGGTCGCATATTTGTGCGGGATCGTTCCTCCAGTGCAACACGAACACTCCGGACAAAAACGTGAAGGTAAGACATGGTTTAATTAATATAAATCATAGCCAAACAGAAAAACAAGCAAAAGAAAAGCGTGCCGAACGCACGGGAAGCTAAGGCTAACACTTAGCACAAGAGTACAGAATACAGAAAACGTGACTGATGCTTACCGCAAACAAGGAGAACAGGACAAGTGAACAAAAAGGCAGGTTTAAATAGTGTCAGTGATGGCAAACAGGTGCGCGTCGGAAACACAAGTGGCAGGTGAAAATAATAAGTAACCATGGTGACAAAACAAACAAGGAAGTGCACAAAAACAACTAAGGAAGTCCAAAACTAACAGAATATAACTAAACAAAACATGATCCGGACCACGGATCATGACAGAGCCTCCCCCTTAAGGACAGATTCTAGATGTCCAAAAAAAAACAAGCACAAAACACTAGCAGGGTCAAAAGTCACGGGCGGGCGGAGGGAGGACTTGGAGGTGGGTCGCCAGGCCAAGTGTCCCCGAATCCACAGAGGCAAAGTCAAGCGGCGGCGGCGAGTGGAACGCCGCTGCAGCAGGCGAGGCGGGCGACCAGGGAATGGCCACATTCGTGGCTGACGGGGAGGTGGGCGCATTTGGCGAGGCGGACAACCAGGGAGCGGCCACATCCGTGGTCGACGGGGAGGTGGGCGCGTCGGCGCCTTCATGGCAGGCTTGGACGTCGCAGCGGGCGAGTCAGGGGTGGTAGCAGGTACAGGCGGCGAGTCAGGCGTGGTAGCAGGTACCGGCGGCGAGTCAGGCGTGGTAGCAGGTACAGGCGGCGAGTCAGGCGTGGGTGCAGGTACCGGTGTCTGGCGTGGAGCAGGTACCGGTGTCTGGCGAGGAGCAGGTACCGGTGTCTGGCGTGGAGCAGGTACCGGTGTCTGGCAAGGAGCAGGTACCGGTGTCTGGCGAGGAGCAGGAACCGGTGTCTGGCGAGGAGCAGTAACCGGTGTCTGGCGAGGAGCAGGAACCGGTGTCTGGCGAGGAGCAGGAACCGGTGTCTGGCGAGGAGCAGGAACCGGTGTCTGGCGAGGTGCAGGAACCGGTGTCTGGCGTGGTGCAGGAACCGGTGTCTGGCGAGGAACAGGAACCGGTGTCTGGCAAGGAGCAGGAACCGGTGTCTGGCGTGGTGCAGGTACCGGTGTCTGGCGAGGTGCAGGCACCGGTGCCAGCCGGGGTGCAGGCACCGGTGCCAGCCGGGGTGCAGGCACCGGTTCCAGCCGGGGTGCAGGCACCGGTGCCAGCCGGGGTGCAGGCACGGGTGCCAGCCGAGGAGCAGGTACGGGTGCCAGCCGAGGAGCAGGTACGGGTGCCAGCCGAGAAGCAGGTACGGGTGCCAGCCGAGGAGCAGGTACAGGAACTGGAGATGGTGGCGTCTGCAGGCCCACCGGACAAGATGGTGGTGTCTGCAGGGTCACCGGACAAGATGGTGGCGTCTGCAGGCCCACCGGACAAGATGGTGGCGTCTGCAGGCCCACCCGGGCAGAGGTTAGCCATGAGCATGGCGGAGGTGGTCTAGCCGGGGGTAGCGGCTTAGCATGCCGAAGGACTGGTGGTGGAGGACGGGCTGGAGGTTGCGGCTTGGCAGGCCGAAAGACTGGTGGTGGCGGCCGGGATGAAGTTTGCTGCCTGGTTGGGCGCAGCTGAGGCACCCCACCAGCACAGCTCCCGGCCCCAGCCCCCCCTCAAGGGGCGGATACCAGACGCGCTCCTGGTCTGGAATAGTCTTTAAGGGTGGGTGGCGGGAGGTCAGGAGGGGGGTAGAAGCCTCCCCTTTAAATTGTCCAAATTGTCTTTTAGTATTCCCCACCTGATTTTGTGTGGGTGAACAAAAAGAAAGTGTCCGTGACTTGGGCGGGGCTTGAATTTTCGAGAGCGAAGCAGAATTAGGAAAAAAAAATTCTTGGCCCATGACGTCATCAGCAGGAGCAGGAACCGGTGTCTGGCGAGGAGCAGGAACCGGTGTCTGGCGGCGTGACGTCATCAGCTGACTGGAAGCCCAATCCATGAACTGCTTGGCAAAATCATGGATCGGATTACCCAATTTTGGCGGCGAGGAATACTGGTCTGGCTGCCACTTGCTTCGGTCCGGGGGAGGAGCTTGCGGGAGCGACGCGTCATGACGGCGAAACGAAGCCTCTTTGGCTGGCTTCCGTTTTTGCTGACGCGTCCGGTACTGCGGTGGCGCGACAATGTCCTCGGGCCATACGGAGTTGAGTGGGATCAACTTTCCATTAGGACCCCACATCAGGTCCTGGCGCTCCAAGGGGGAATAGCGGAGAGTCTCCGCCTCCATTGCGTCCAAATCTAACCACATACCTAAGTCCAGCTTCTCGAAGTTCGTGGCGGAAGAACTGTATGCTTTTCTCCTTCTGTCACGCGGGGGTCGCATATTTGTGCGGGATCGTTCTTCCAGTGCAACACGAATACTCCGGACAAAAACGTGAAGGTAAGAGATGGTTTAATTAATATAAATCATAGCCAAACAGAAAAACAAGCAAAAGAAAAGCGTGCCGAAAAGCTAAGGCTAACACTTAGCACAAGAGTCGGGGACATGAATACAGAAAACGTGACTGATGCTTACCACAAACAAGGAGAACAGGACGAGTGAACAAAAAGGCAGGTTTAAATAGTGTCAGTGATGGCAAACAGGTGCGCGTCGGAAACACAAGTGGCAGGTGAAAATAATAAGTAACCATGGTGACAAAACAAACAAGGAAGTGCACAAAAACAACTAAGGAAGTCCAAAACTAACAGAATATAACTAAACAAAACATGATCCGGACCACAGATCATGACACTCTACTCGCTCTCATGTGCTACCGCTCTACACCCTGCACCTCCACTGGTGCAAGCCCAGCTGAACTGCTTATGGGCAGGAAGATAAAAACAACACTTCCAACACTTGAGAAAAACCTACTTCCTAGATGGCCTAACCTGAAAACCATCAGGAGCAAAGATGCAGAGGAGAAGGAGAAACATGCGTTCTACTTCAACCTCCGACATGGAGCAAAGCCCCTGCCGTCGCTGAGACCTGGTGATCCTGTCCGCGTCAAACTGGACAATCAGCACGCCTGGGGAACACACGCTGTCATCACCGCTGACTGCGCAACGGCAAGATCATACATCATCGAGACTCAACAGGGGGCGACATTGAGGCGCAATCGTCGTCACCTGCAACATGTTCCTGAGCCAACTGGAGACACAGCAACTCTACCTCCAGGTGGACAGCTACATAACACTGCTACACAGCAGCCTTCCCCTGTCATTACTACTGACACTGTTTCACCAACACTCAATGCCCGTCCACCTCCTGCAAAAGATGGACTGTACACACGCTCAGGCAGACTGATAAAACCTGTGGTCAAACTGTCTCTGTGAAATTGAGAGACTTAAAAAAAAAAAAAAAAAAAAAAAAAAAAAAGGATGTGAAACAGATACGTTAAATGTTGTGCTTTGATGCTGCTGTTGTTTTGTTGTTCTGAGCAGATTGAATATTGCTTGATTATTATTATTGATTGAATATTGATGCTAGGTGATCTTGTTTTCGAAAACATTGGAAAGAAAAACAAAATTAAAAAAAAAAAAGGGAGATGTCATATATGTTGCATATATATATGTATGTGCTGCTGTTGCTTTAAGGACGTTGCGACAGCTGCCGTAAAGGAGGTGTGTTGCTAGCGTGGTTGGTCGTAAAAGTGTCCGTCACATGTTTGTACCCTGCTATAATCTGAGTAAAGTTATTCATTGGATATACCTTTTGTTTTTTTGAACTTTATTACAGTAGCTTATAGGCATACCTTGGTAAAATGTCTCCTCTTTAGTTTTGGGCGTACATTAGTTAAAAAGAGAAAGTTAAAGTACCACTGATAGTCACAAACACACTAGGTGTGGTGAAATTACTCTCTGCATTTGACCCATCCCCTTGTTCCACCCCCTGGGAGGTGAGGGGAGCAGTGAGCAGCAGTGGTGGCTGTGCTCGGGAATCATTTTGGTGATTTAACCCTCAATTCCAACCCTTGATGCTGAGTGCCAAACAGGGAGGTAATGGGTCCCATTTTTATAGTCTTTGGTATGACTCGGCCGGGGTTTGAACTCACGATCTACCGATCTTAGGCTGCTAATCATGCTCTACTTATTTTTTACCAGTATAACCATTGCTAGCGTTGGTTGTAGTTTTTTTTAGTCTTTGTTTTCTGATAGTACTGACAATAACCGTATAATATTGTACGCAGGCATGACGTACATCTTCCTGAAAATGGCTTTATTTCTGTGTAAAATGTGTTGGTTAGAGATTTGTTATTGACAAAATGCTTGTCTATTCAGCTATTTTGGTCCCAGTACCTCAACCCCTAGTAAGAGGCAGTGGAAGTTTGAAGTTCCTTGGAGTAGCCCAGTCGATCGAGCTGGATTCGGCTGTGTAACAGGCAACCTCAGTCAGGGAGAGAGGGAGGGGACTACAGAATTTTGACCGTGATTGCAGTACCATTTCTGGCCCAATTATTACATTTGGCTCCTTTAAAAAGCTTTTTGTGCACAAGCCACAATAATAATGACAACCGTGTTAATTTTTGTCACAATAACTAATATTTCCAAATGACTCATACTGTACTGAATTACTGTTATGGTTAAAGACCGTAGAAAAGGAACAAGACTGCTTTACTTTACCACTACTTTTGTTGTACACATAGGTGAGCTTGCCCGCCAATCTAGAATAAAACTACTTTGTTTCTTCATGTGACCATTTTAGTCACGTATTATTCGACATTTGAAAAAAATGCTAAATTTCAGCTAAAACAATAACACACAATAACGTTTAGTGTGAAATGTACTTCTTGAAATATTCATTGAGTGCAGTTCTCGTTGTGAATTTAGTTTTTGAGATCCATCCATCCATTTTCTACCGCTTGTCCTGTTCGGGGTCGCGGGGGGTGCTGGAGCCTATCTCAGCTGCATTCGGGCAGAAGGCGGGGTACACCCTGGACAAGTCGCCACCTCATCACAGGGCCAACACAGATAGACAGACAACATTCACACTCACATTCACACACTAGGGCCAATTTAGTGTTGCCAATCAACCTATCCCCAGGTGCATGTCTTTGGAGGTGGGAGGAAGCCGGAGTACCCGGAGGGAACCCATGCAGTCACAGGGAGAACATGCAAACTCCACACAGAAAGATCCTGAGCGCAGGATCGAACCCAGCACTTTTGTATAGCGAGGCAGATGCACTAACTCCTGTGCCACCGTGCTGCCCTTTTTGAGATGCTCTGCAATAATAATATAAGGGCTTTCAAGACAACTTCAAAGATGCGTTGTACGCTATACGTTGTTTTAGTCGACTAAAACTAAAATAATTTTTTGGCAAAAGACTGTCTAAAACTAAATTAGAAATATCTGTCAAAATTAACACTGCTGGAAGGACAGAATAAACTTTTTGTGGTTCGCTTTACTACAACTCCCCTTATTACTACAACTCCCCTTATAACGTGACTAGGCGGGGATTCGGCAGATCTTGTACAAGTACAGTTAAGTCGCAACAATGCACATCAAACGGCGGTGGGGATTTGGGGATTGGCGGACAGCGAATAGTGAAGAGGGGGAAATCCGGGGTCACACAGCCCCACATGACATTGGTGATTTTCGGGCCTTGCGTAAATCCCAAATACACAAAACCAGGTACCAACAGAAAAGAAAAGTTGTTTTTGCATAATAGGTCCCCTTTATGTTCAGCTACAGAGGCACATGACTCCCAGCTAGCTTTTTTTTTTAAATACAAAAGCTGTTCGCCGCTATAAAGCAAGATAAATAGTACGATAAAAGAATTAGGTCATAAAGTTAGAAAATAAATCAAACCAAAATCAGTGCTAAGAAAAAGACAAGAGAATTATGTAAATTAAGAAACTATCCACTTAAAAATATATATAATGAAAGACAAATACAGTATGCATAGGACAACTGAAAGTCATATGCACAGTCTGACACATTGTGCATAAACCATGAATGGTGCCGCTAAGTATGTCTGCTTATCTCTTTTCCCTTTTTTGTCTCTCAGTGGTCAGTCACTTTGTATCACCTTCGACTGAGAGAATTGTTCTAATAATTACTGTCTGCGAGATGGTGTTACTAGCAACTGCAGAGTCCCAGAACCTCTGGAGAGAAGGCAGCTGCTCCTGTCACTAATTCAATGCTTTGCAACAGTCCGAGCGCACCGCCTACCCTCCTTCAAGCTATCCTCTCATTATCACATAACCTTATCTTCCCTTTGAAGAAGGTCCATTGATAAGTCCGATCTTGATGCAACTACAGCCTCCACCTGCCAGTCTGACTCTGACACAGCCTGATTCTCAATCAGTATGGCGATGACATGGTCTTTTATAACCAACCGGGCAGCCACTTCAAAGGACCCTTCACTCGATCCTCAGAATGGAGCTAGGGAAGTGTTAAAAGTGAGGCAAATGCGACTGGAAGTCAATTACCTGCAGGGGAGTGATAATGGAGATGATTGTGGAAATGTGAGCAGCTTGAGTCGTCTGGCAAGTTACTGTCATGAAAACTTGTGTTTTGCCCTTGTCAATTCCAAGATTCAAGTAACTTTATTGTCAGAACAGAACACATAAGACACATGAGATGGCACACAATTTAGTGAGATTCAAGACTGTAGGCCTACAAAACGAAAGACTGAAAGTCTAGCAAAGCAAATATATTTGTGTATAAGGGGCAAAAAGTAATATATGATAAGATTTTTTGGTACATAGCTTTAAGTTACTGAAAATACTATAATCCTTCATCATTCAAATCATCACTGCACTTTCTGAAAAGTAAACATTCAGATAGCTAAGCATATTTTAACCTTCATTGTATGCTCCATCCATTTTTTATGTATTTATTAGGGCTGTCAAACAATTAAAATATTTAATTATGATTAATTGCAGTTTGTTCATATTTAACTCAAAATTATTCGCAATGATTCGCAAATAGATATAATTTTTCGTAATTGATAAGTGTACCATAGACAGACTACTTTTTATTGCCAGACTGGACAATTAGTTTGCTTTAATGACATTTAAAAACAATGCTTTTTTGAACAGCTCAACACTAAAATGACATAAACACACTTTTAATGACAATATAAAAAAAATACCTGCAGTGTGTTGGTGTTTTGCTATATTTTGTATGTTGTAGAAATACAGAATTATTCCTGCTGTGGGAGCATTTGCATTCAAAGGAGGAGCTACACGTCCATGCTTTGATACCAGTTTCATGCATTAAAACCACAAAAATGTGGATTGTTACAATCATGCTTTTATTGTCAAATATCTTAGGTAATGTAATTGGTAATATTTCTATCTGAATAAATGCTTCTGATTTTCTGTACATTACATGTTGTACAAGTTAATGGTGTTCTCTGCATGATACATTTTTAACTTTCTCTATTTATTAATAAAGTGTAATATTCAGCCTGTTAAACATTCTGTAATTGAGGACTATTGATCAGAACAAAATATAAAAGAATATACACTTTATTTAAATCCACCAGAAAACATTTATTTAGGTAGAAATATCACATCTTACATAAAAAAACATATTTGAAAAAGCATGATCGTATTGGAAGACAGTTTTCCATTTTGTTATGGTCGTTACACCAAATGTGATGCAAAGTGCTATTATTGTGAAGCCGAAAGTGTGTGACTGGTATATGAAGAGGTGTCTTGACATGTTTTGACGATGTGAAAGTTTCCGATAAATGTAACTCTCGACTCCCTCTCTTACGACTTTTTGTGCAAAGCTTTTATTCCATCTTACTAAAGTAATTACTGTAACAATCTCCATTTGATGTTTTCAATGCACTCAACTGTAATCCAAAATACCCATACTAGTCGAATGACCCACAACTAGTTCACTTACCAAAAAGTAGGGTGATTTTATGGTTCCTTTTTCAAATCATATAGTCAATAGCACTCATCTTAAATAAATCGCAACATTTACAGGTAATGATTGTATCGGCTAGGGCAGCACGGTGAAAGAGGGGTTAGTGCATGTGCCTCACAATACAAAGGTCCTGGGTTCGATCCTGCGCTCGGGATCTTTCTGTGTGGAGTTTGCATGTTCTCCCTGTGACTGCGTGGGTTCCCTCCGGGTACTCCGGCTTCCTCCCACCTCCAAAGACATGCACCTGGTGATAGGTTGATTAGCAACACTAAATGGTCCCTAGTGTGTGAATGTGAGTGTGAATGTTGTCTGTCTATCTGTGTTGGCCCTGTGATGAGGTGGCGACTTGTCCAGGGTGTACCCCGCCTTCCGCCCGAATGCAGCTGAGATAGGCTCCAGCGCCCCCCGCGACCCTGAAGGGAATAAGCGGTAGAAAATTGATGGATGGATGGATTGTATCTGCATATTTCGCTTATGGGTGATCGGTATGAGAATTGGCAGCATAAAACCCTAATCAGAACCCTCCTAAATGCCGCTGTAAAAAATTAGATTTTTGAAGTGCTGTGTAAACTTTGCAAACTGAGAATTGACTACACGGCAGCACTGCTGCAATGCACAATCACTTATAAAGGCATCAAGGGAAATTCTCCAGGATGTAAAGAAAGTACAACAGCTCATTAAGTAAATTACTTTTGTATGCATTTAAAGTTTCTACATACAAGAAAATTGTTGTTGTATTTTTGGAGAATTTATTTGCAGTACCATTACACTCACATACACAAAATAAAATCTACAGTGTACAGATCGATCAATAGAAAAAATAATGCACAGATTATTAGGTTATGCAAAACGATTGTTGCAGCAATCAAAGAAATCTAAAGTCTCTCCAAAATAAGTCAGTTTTTGCGCTGACATGCCCAAAACTAGCAGTTAATAGTCTGGAGCCAACGACTTCTATAGACCCAAAGTCTAGTCTAGGTTCCATATCTCTGTATCATTTGTGGCCTGATAGTATTGATTACCCATTTGGGGTCAGACACTCTAAATACAAAGACATAATTACAAGAAGATAAGGCAATATACTGCAATTAGAGCCACTCCTCCCGATCCGCCACGGCCTATCTCTCGTCCTAGGCAAAAAAAAATGTTTTACCTCATCCTGCCTGCCGACTTTTGATTGATAGATTGTAACTTGTATTAGTAGATTGCACAGTGCAGTACATATTCCGTACAATTGACCACTAAATGGTAACACCCGAATAAGTTTTTCAACTTGTTTAAGTCGGGGTCCATTTTTTTTTCCGACCACTGCTGCCACTGAAATATAAGAACAATCAAACAGCAATTTGTTATAATTCATGCAACCACTGTCACAAAAGGGACATACAGTATATTTTAACCATTGTATAACCACAGTTTTGGTGGTCCTCTATTATAGAGCGCCTATGTTAATAGACATAATGTATTGTTTGATGATCATTCTCAAAGATGCTTTGTTGAGAAGGATTTTCATTAGGGTAAATAAATCCTGTCCTGGGGTTTAGTTTAGTATATTTAGGATCCCGATTAGTCTACACCGCAGTGGAGACTATTCTTCCTGGGGTCCAGGCAAAAAACATCACACAATCACAAAACAAAAGATTACAATGCAGTACAACATGATCAATAATAAAATTTTGTAATACAACAAAAGCAACAACAACAAAATAAAAAATTACTTGGAGCTTACATAATAATGTTCATACCAGAGATAAAAAAGAGCAATATAATATATATATATATATATATATATATATATATATATATATATATATATATATATATATATATATATATATATATATATATATATATATATATATATATATATATTTTTTTTTTTTTTTTGGCAAAAATAAAACAAAGAACCAATGGCCTACAATATACCCATTAGTGTACCAAAGACAAACAATATTCTAAGGGACGAAAAAGTACCATAATGAATAAAATAAGACAAAGTACATACAAAATCAAGATAATATCAATATAAAAACGATAACCAGAAACAAGAATGAATTTAATTAAAACATAAGTCAAAAGAATATAAATGAACTAGTCATGTAGTGTATGGCCTTTCTTGAAAATGACAGGAATGTATTTCTAATGTCATTTGTGCTTTGATATTGCATTAATAATTTTATTTAACAAACACTTTATCTAAATAAAAACGTAACGACTGCAAAAGTGCAAGGAACTTTAAGAAGTCTAAATGTTTCTAGATAAAGGTCTGGTGACACCGTCAGAATTATAATGTCCAACAGTGAGGACAGCGTTCATCTTCTGCTGTTCCAAAGAAATGAATAAGACACAGTCAGCAGAATTATTCATCAGTTAAATGCAGCATCACTTCTCAGTCTCCTTGTGTAATCTGCTGAAGACCATCCAAACGTTATTTTGCATCAGAATTCCATTTTGATGCTTGACAACTTCCACATTTCGCAGACTCAAACCATGTCAGCATCAAAATGTTCAGCTCAATTATATCTATTTTTCACATGCTTAAAAACCTGTTATTGCTTGGATTCCAAAAAAAGGAAAAAAAAATCCCATTGAAATAAAGGGCATGTTTCCACATGTTTCAACCTCTTCAAACCAGTACAGCATTTCAACATTTAGCCTAACAATTTTTCGCATTCTAAAAATTCTCACTTTTCTTGTAATTCCACATTTCCTGTACAGTATTTCTGTATTTCAGCACTAGCTCTTCAGCATTCACGCAGTTTTCGCAGAAATTGGTTTTGTCTATGTCTCAAATAGAAAACTTTCGTTTGTATGCTTCTATATGAACACTTGCATAGCTCCCAAGGGATTGAATTTTGACAGCGTAGTGCTATCCCAAATCCATTGTCTTCTTCCACTTCGCTCCTTATAACTATTAATTGTAACCACTCGATTTAGTCCCTTACTCTGAAGCCAAGATTGTGACTATCGAAAAGGTCCATTCTCCAGGCCTGACTCCACATTGCATTTCGCTGTAATTCTCAGTGCAAACACACTTATGCACACAAAATGCTGTGAATAAATACCGAAGTTCACAAATAGTTTTTTTCAGTGTTGGTAACAACAGCGTTACTAATGGCGTTATTTTATTTGAATCAAATTATAACTGTTCCCATTGTTGCAACGTCATTTAGAATGTTAAGTGGCGCGTTACTACAGTTTGGTTGAATGAAGCGCTAAGTGTCAGGTTTCAGCCATACATCACATTCATTGTGAGTCTTAAATATTTAGTTTTGATTCCTTTGTGTGTCTCAGTCTCTGTTTTTTTTTTTTTTTTCCACTCGGACTGGGCCCCGGGCTGGGCCCCGGGCAACAGTTGGTTGGGGGGCGCATAATAAATGAAAATAACATAACATAACATAACATCACAGAGCAAGGGTGGCAATGACAAAATTAACGTCAGTCACTGAGAAAGCCACTAAAAAAGGGACACGATACACTAGTATCATCTTCCCTCACCTCTGTCCATCGGCACAGCCCTCCCCTCAACCCTCAGTAAACCAGTGTCGACGAAAGTGTTGACATGAACAAATATCCCTTCATATTTAATTTCATTTTGTAGATGGGTGGACAAGTTCGGAATATATCCAATTACTGGTCTTTAATGGTAGCTCCTCTCTGAGCTGCCACCGTATCGTGGTAGAGGAGTTTGCGTGTCCCAATGATCCTAGGAGTTATGTTGTCCGGGGGCTTTATGCCCCCTGGTAGGGTCTCCCAAGAAAAACTGGTCCTAGGCAGTGTTGGGACTAACGCGTTACTAAGTAACGCGTTACTGTAACGCCGTAAGTTTCGGCGGTAACTAGTAATCTAACGCGTTATTTTTTTATATACAGTAACTCAGTTACCGTTACTGCATGATGCGTTACTGCGTTATTTTACGTTATTTGTATGTAGTATCGGCTAGAAACTGAAGATCTGAGTGTGTTTTAATGGAGCGCTCCGGTGGAAAAGAAGAGGCGTGCTTTCCCCCACCCACAGAAAGCACGCCTCCCCGCAGGTCTAACAACCTTCACTTTACCCGGAAGAGGGTCTTTACAGCTGAGGGTGAATGACGAGCCCGGCGGTTTGTTGCAACTTTGTGACTTTATTGCACGCAGCCATCCACCAAGCTAGAGCACCTACACGCACTCACTGTCGCCGCTCCCTCGCCTCTCTCGCCCACTCACTCACTGACGTCACTCACCTCTCATGCTGTCATATCTTAAAGGGCCACACACACACACACACATACGCTACTCTCATAACAACTAACAAGACATCATGGCGAAGCCAGAAGTCGAGTTTTTTAACATGGAGACATTCTCAATACTTTTCTTTTGTCGAGCACAAAGAAAATGACATTTTAGTTAAATGTAAGTTGTGTCTTGGATCAAAGATCCTATCTACTTAGAGTTAAAGTTAAAGTGCCATTATGTTGCAGCTATTTAAAATAGTTTTGTCAATTTTTTCTGGCCTGAAATAAATTGGCCCTTTGAAACATATCTTTGTCTTTGTGTGTTGTATGTAGACCACATTGCTTTCTGAGTTCAGTGATGCAAATGCATGTCAAGTTGATCAACAGATTGTATTATTCTCCAGTGCAATAACAGTACTGAAATGAAGGCTAAAAGGGCATTAATGGGAGCCTTAAAAAAAGGGGGGGAAAAGAAGTAACTAAATAGTTACTTTTCACAGTAACGCATTACTTTTTGGTGTAAGTAACTGAGTTAGTAACTGAGTTACTTTTGAAATAAAGTAACTAGTAATTGTAACTAGTTACTGGTTTTCAGTAACCAACCCAACACTGGTCCTAGGTGAGGGATCAGACAAAGAGCAGCTCTAAGACCTCTATGAAAAATACAACCGAAGGACACAGATTTCCCTCGCCCGGACGCGGGTCACCGGGGCCCCCCTCTGGAGCCAGGCCCAGAGGTGGGGCACAATGGCGAGCGCCTGGTGGCCGGGCCTGTCCCCATGGGGCCCGGCCGGGCACAGCCCAAAAAGGCAACGTGGGTCCCCCCTCCAATGGGCTCACCACCCATAGCAGGGGCCATAGAGGTCGGGTGCAATGTGAGCTGGGCGGCAGCCGAAGGCAGGGCACTTGGCGGTCTGATCCTCGGCTACATAAGCTAGCTCTTGGGACATGGAACGTCACGTCGCCTGAGCTAGTGTGCGAGGTGGACGCACAGCAAGGGCTCTGGAACCAGTTCTCTCGAGAGGGGCTGGACTCTCTTCCACTCTGGCGCTGCCAGCAGTGAGAGGTGACGGGCTGGGGTGGCAATTCTTGTTTCCCCCCGGGTCAAGCCTGCACGTTGGAGTTCAACCCAGTTAGAGTACCCAGCCTTTTTGGATTCACTCGAGGGAGTACTGGAGAGTGTTCCCCGGGTGATTCCCTCCTTTTACTGGGGGACTTCAACGCTCATATTGGCAAGGACAGTGAAACCTGGAGAGGCGTGATTGGGAAGAATGGCCGCCCAGATTTGAACCCGAGTGGTGTTTTGTTATTGGACTTTGGTGCTAGTCACAGATTGTCCATAACGAACACCATGTTCAAACATAATGGTGTCCATATGTGCACTTGGCACCAGGACAACCTAGGCCGCAGTTCCATGATCGACTTTGTAGTTGTGTCATTGGATTTGTGGTCTCATGTTTTGGACACTCGGGTGAAGAGAGGGGCGGAGCTTTCTACCGATCACCACCTGGTGGTGAGTTGGCTGCGATGGTGGGGGAGGATGCCGGACAGACCTGGCAGGCCCAAACGCATTGTGAGGGTCTGCTGGGAATGCCTAGCAGAGTCTCCTGTCAGAGAGAGTTTCAATTCCCGCCTCCGGAAGAACTTTGAACATGTCACGAGGGAGGCGCTGGACTTTGAGTCCTAATGGACGATGTTCCGTACCTCTATTGTCGAGGCGGCCGATTGGAGCTGTGGCCGCAAGGTGGTTGGTGTCGTGGCGGTAATCCTAGAACCCGCTGGTGGACACCAGCAGTGAGGGATGCCGTCAAGCTGAAGAAGGAGTCCTATCGGGTTCTTTTGGCTCATAGGACACCGGAGGCAGCAGACAGGTACCGACAGGCCAAGCGATGTGCAGCTTCAACGGTCGCAGGGGCAAAAACTTGGACACAGGAGGAGTTCGGGGAAGCCATGGAAAACGACTTCCAGACAGCTTCGAAGCGGTTCTGGACCACCATCTTCCGCCTCAGGAAGGGGAAGCAGTGCAATGTCAACACCGTGTATGGTGGGGATGGTGTTCTGCTGACCTCGACTGCGGATCGGTGGAGGGAATACTTCGAAAACCTCCTCAATCCTACCAACACATCTTCCTATGAGGAAGCAGTGCCTGGGGAATCTGTGGTGGGCTCTCCTATTTCTGGGGTTGAGGTTGCCGAGGTTGTTAAAAAGCTCCTCGGTGGCAAGGCCCGGAGTTCCTTAAGGCTCTGGATGCTGTGGGGTTGTCTTGGTTGACAAGACTCTGCAACATCGCATGGACATCGGGGGCGGTACCTCTAGATTGGCAGACCGGGGTGGTGGTTCCTCTCTTTAAGAAGGGGAACCGGAGGGTGTGTTCCAATTATCGTGGGATCCCACTCCTCAGCCTTCCAGGTAAGGTCTATTCAGGTGTACTGTAAGGAGGCTACGCTGGATAGTCGAACCTCGGATTCAGGAGAAACAGTGTGGTTTTCGTCCTGGTCGTGGAACTGTGACTAGCTTTATACTCTCGGCAGGGTCTTTGAGGGTGCATGGGAGTTTGCCCAACTAGTCTAATATGCTTTGTGTACTTGGAGAAGGCATTCGACCGTGTACCCCGGGAAGTCCTGTGGGGAGTGCTCAGAGAGTATGGGGTGACAGACTGTCTGATTGTGGCGGTCCGCTCCCTGTATAATCAGTGTCAGAGCTTGGTCCGCATTGCCGGCAGTAAGTCGGACACGTTTCCAGTGAGGGTTGGACTCCGCCTAGACTGCCCTTTGTCACCGATTCTGTTCATAACTTTTATGGACATCATTTCTAGGCGCAGTCAGGGCGTTGAGGGTATCTGGTTTGGTGGCTGCAAGATTAGGTCTCTGCTTTTTGCAGATGTTGTGGTCCTGATGGCTTCATCTGGCCAAGATTGTCAGCTCTCACTGGATCGGTTCGAGCTGAGTGTGAAGCGACTGGGATGGGAATCAGCACCGCCAAATCCGAGCCCATGGTTCTCGCCTGGAAAAGGGTGGAGTGCCATCTCCGGGTTGGGGAGGAGATCTTGCCACAAGTGGAGGAGTTGAAGTACCTCAGAGTCTTGTTCACGAGTGAGGGAAGAGTGGATCGTGAGATCGACAGGCGGGTCGGTGCGACGTCTTCAGTAATGCGCACGCTGTATCGATCCGTTGTGGTGAAGAAGGAGCTGTGCCGGAAGGCAAAGCTCTCAATTTACCGGTCGATCTACGTTTCCATCTTCACCTATGGTCATGAGCTTTGGGTTATGACCGAAAGGACAAGATCACGGGTACAAGCGGCCGAAATGAGCTTCCTCCGCCGGATGGCAGGGCTCTCCCTTAGAGATAGGGTGAGAAGCTCTGTCATCCGGGAGTAGCTCAAAGTAAAGCTGCTGCTCCTCCACATCGAGAGGAGCCAGATGAGGTGGTTCGGGCATCTGGTCAGGATGCCACTCGAACACCTCCCTAGGGAGGAGGCCACGGTGAAGACCCAGGACACGTTGGAAAGACCATCTCTCTTAGCTGGTCTGGGAACGCCTTGGGATCCCCCGGGAGGAGCTGGACGAAGTGGCCGGGGAGAGGGAAATCTGGGCTTCCCTGCTTAGGCTGCTGCCCCCGCGACCCAACCTCAGATAAATGGAAGAAGATGGATGGATGGATGGATGGATGTTCTTTAATAGCGTCAAATATGAGAGACTGATGGGGGTTGGTGACAAAGTAGAGCCACTCAGATGTTTTTCTTGTCAGATAAGGACGGTGAAATTCTCGCCAGTGGCGCCAAAACAAAAATGTGTGAATTTAACATGTTCCACATTGTTATATGTGAACAGTGAAGAGGACACCCTTTGTTTTTGAGGCTATATGATTCCATCAGCATGCGAACCATCAATTGTGACATTTACACAACTGTAAGTTAGCTATGTGTATTTGCTGCTTCTACCGCACTCATAAACAAATTATGATGAAGGCATGCAACATAACTCCGTTTCACAACACACATACACACCTGCTTAGCCAGAGGTTTAGCACGAAGATAGTTTTTAAGTTTATCTGTGTAAATAAGTGGATAATACATCAAGTTTGAGGCATGATGCAGCTGACCTGATGATAAACTAGTTCAAGAAGAAAATGTTTGTATCATTCATAAGATTACTGTACTGCTCAGATTCATAAATATTGACTTTTGTATGTGAAGTCCAACTTAAGGTTGAATTCAATTTAAACATTTAGGCCATTACGTTAAGATAAACGTTGTGATGGTTGATAAAATATTGATGAAGGATACTTTATTTTATTTATTTTTCTTTTATCTTTTTGATTTACACCCTGAGGGATTTCCACGTTATTGTGGTCAAGGGTTTGCATATACCTCAGTGACCTATAGAGCTATACCAGCAATAACTTAGTCTTCAGATGAGACACCCAAGTTGTGGTGCGAAGGCAGAGGCCTGACAAAGTGCAATCCACTTCTCCAGGTTGGAGTTGGACACATACTGTAGCTCAGTCTTTTTCAACCACTGTGCCGCGGCACACTAGTGTGCCGTGAGATACAGTTGGGTGTGCCATGGAAGATTATCTAATTTCACCTATTTGGGTTAAAAATATTTTTTGCAAACCAGTAATTATAGTCTGCAAATGATGTGTTGTTGTTGAGTGTCGGTGCTGTCTGGAGCACAGCAGAGTAGCCGTGTAATACTCTTCCATATCAATAGGTGGCAGCCGGTAGCTAATTGCTCTGTAGATGTCGAAAACAGCGGGCGGCAGCGTGCAGGTCAGAAGGTATCTAATGCTTAAACCAAAAATAAACAAAGGATGAGTGCCCCTAAGGAAAGGCATTGAAGCTTAGGGAAGGCTATGCAGAACGAAACTATAACTGAGCTGGCTACGAAGTAAACAAAAACAGAATGCTGGACGACAGCAAAGACTTACTGTGGAGCAAAGACGGCGTCCACAATGTACATCCGAACATGACATGACAATCAAATATGTCCCCACAAAGAAGGATAAAAACAACTGAAATATTCTAGATAGCTAAAACCAAGTAGATGCGGGAAATATCGCTCAAAGGAAGACATGAAACTGCTACAGGAAAATACCAAAAAAAGAGAAAAAGCCACCAAAATAGGAACGCAAGACAAGAACTAACACACTACACACAGGAAAACAGCAAAACACTCAAAATAAGTCACGGTGCGATGTGACAGGTCATGACAGTACACCTACTTTGAGACAAGAGCTATAGTGATGCATGGTTGGTTATGGTTTAAATTAATATCCAACAATTGCGACAACGACTTTTTACTGTCAACTGAGTTTCGTTTTTAATGACTTCTGCTGGTGATGTGCCTCCGGATTTTTTCAACGCAAAAAACGTGCCTTGGCTCAAAAATTGTTGAAAAACACTGCTGTAGCTAATGAGCACATTCAATGAAGAAGGCAGCAATGTTACTACTGTATAAGCACAGAAAAAAGTGCTGCAGCATGATGGAACAGGTGTTGGCCACTCCGCATTCCTAACTGCCACCTCATATGTGTGTTGCATAATTAAAATTAACTTAAGAAAAAAAAACTATTTTTGTACACAAATGCAATTTATTGTTAAGAATGTCATCCAGTACCATTTTTAAACGTTTTACTTAAATGCAAGTCATTTATTTGCCTAATACTTAGTTTAATTTTATCTAAAGTTCTTTCAGGCTTTATTTTGGTATACATGTGCAGAGAATGTTCCTTTGTGTCTTTTTCCCTGAGTTTACATTTTTGGTACCGTATTGGGATTTATACTTTCAGGCAAAACTGGACAATCATGCATTACATACTATACATTACCTTTTGCACTATATTAATTTATATTATTATGTGTTGTCAACTTTGTACTTTTTTATGTCATTGCCTGAAATAAATAAATAAATGCAAATGAAATGAAATATTTAATGTTGTTACATTACGGAATATTTTTTTTTTCGATACATTTTTTTACATCATTTGGATCACTGCAAACTATTGAGTTCAGATAAATGCCAAGTGTTCTAAAATACTGTATATAGTGTTTTTATTTTTCAATCAGTTCATATAAACATATTTGACGTTAAATATGTTATCAAATGTAATAGCAAATAGAATAACGAAATGAAAAATAACGTCTCAGTTACTTTGTTGAGTAACTAGCTACTCTTACAATGAGGTAACCAAGTTACTAAATCAATTGCATTTTGGGAGAAGTAATTTATAACTATAACTAATTACTTTTTTAAGGTAAGATGACCAACACTGTTTTTTGTGAGTTTGCCATACAGAAAATTTGACATTAGATTACTTCCAATTTGGGTTCCCACATTGTACCCTGTGGAATATTTTCAGTTTTAAATTCCAAATATGCAAGAGGACACTTCTAAAGGCGTTATTAATAGTTGCTTTGAGCTTACTTTCTGATTGACTTCTCAGGGTCGAAATAAACTTTCAGAAAAGATTTCATAGGCAAACAGCCATTCTGTAGGTGATTAGCTGGGGAAAAGGGAATGTTGCCGTCTCGAATCAGGCTTCCATTTGAATTGTTGTTGTGTTGTGCCACTTGCAAGGGCAGTGTTGAAAGTGAGAGTTCCTTGCCAGCCTGAAGGGAGACAAGCCATTGAAAGTTTCCCAGTAGCCTAAAAAAAGCATCAAATAACTCATTCTTCATGCTCCCGTCTTTGTGGATGCATGGAAATCAGGGCTATTCCCCAATTGTTGTCTATTATTATCTTCAGTTGGTGCTTTACACAGAACGATTTTTGAGTCGTGATTAGGACAAAATATATTTATAACAAGAAAAGCAAACACCGCACAGCAAGTTATGGCCGCTTTATATGAACAATAGACATGCTTTTCTAACAGTATTTAAGATTGATAGAGATAAATTCCTGTGCAACAGAAGTATTAGTAATCTATAAATAAGAATACAAAACTGTATTGTGACATTTTAACACTGTACAAGCACATTTTGATGACAGCCCTTTTTATATTTATTAAAGTACTGTAATCGACAAGGGGTATTAACTTTTTAAAACTGCTGGACCTGCTGTAATAACTAATTGCTATGCAGTGCCTGAATTCAATATACTTTACATATACCGTCAGGATATGTTCATTTTGATCTTGAGCTTTCCTCCTCTTCTCCACATTGCAAATCATCACCTGCCTATCCAGTGCTGCGGTCAAGGTCGAGGCGGGTTTTATTTGACGCGTCATATAACTCTTTGCAGGCGATGTGTCGCTTGGACTGGCTGTTTTTGGTGAGGCTCTCTATTTTAAAATGGGGGTTTCCCTTGTTAAACGCCGAATTACCTGCCTGCTTCTACCCTTTCCAATATTTGCACAACATATGGTTGTTTTCAAACCCTAGCCACGGGAAGAGTTTGCTCCAATCTGTTTTAAATTTGTAAACTTTGGGAGCACCATCAATACTTGTGCTCGCGCGAGTTGTGTCCATATCCTCTGGATCAAAACTTCCAGACTATGAAACACAGGATAAGATATAAACTTTCTTCACGTGAGAGTCTCGTCTTGGTGGTAAATGGGGGCGGTGGGCGGGGGGTGTCCCGTTTTGACATAATTTTGAATGGATCAACAGTAGTGTTCCCTTAGATCACAGCCTTTAATCCCTGTATACCCTCACTAAAGGCGGCCAGCTACAGGTTGATCAGACCTGAGCCTGCGTCAATCAATTTAGTCATGAGAATCGCATTGTTGAATAGCTGACTTCTCATGGGACTCTGCGTGGCAGGGGCATCCTTTACCCTGAGTCAAGCCTGAGCTGACCGCATACCTCCTAGTTTCCTACGTCGGGTCTTTCCTCCTCATAAAAATACACTGGCTGCTTCTCTCGGCTGCCTGTGTGATGCAGCTTTAATGGCTTAACGCTGGTTTTGGCCTATGATTCCAAGGTCTGGTGGTTGATCTTGCCATAGAACCCCTACACCCTACGTCCACTGGGCAGACCTCAGTATTCCAGTCACGATGTTGTGCTTCAGCTGCAAGCTCGTCATAAGCTTCCCCCACCACGTCCTCCCAGGGTACTGTGAGTTCGAATATGTACACCATTTTTAGGGAAGGGGGCCAAAGCACCAAGTCAGGTCTCATGGTGGTTGTAGCAGTCTCTGAAGGAAACCCAACCCAACCAAAATGTTCTGACCCATATTGGTAGATGATATTCCCCATTGTCTCCAACTTATTTACTTATATCCCTTAAAGTTGCTTGAGGCACAGGGTCAGGTCAGTGTTGAATGTTCCCCATAGCTTCTTATTGACTGCCCCAGTCCTTGTCCTGCCAGTCTCCTCTCGACTGCAGGTTGAGGAGGTGGGGTCGGTTCCACTACTATCAACTCTGTTTGCTTCCTCCACAAGTGTGGTATTGATGTACTGCAAGCTATGGTTTGCGTCCAGTTGCTGTACTTCATTCTTTTTTTTCTTTTTTTTTTCTTTTTTTTTTAATAATGTCCTGCCCAGCTTCTCGGGCAAATCATATAGCAGATGTAGATGCCCATATCGGCTGTTCAGATTTACTTTACAAAAGAGAAGTGTAGGATACTTCTCTTGTTGCCTTACTTGTATTTTGACTTTATTAAATCCCCTCCTGCCGGAGCAGGAGGGGATAGAAAGAGAGAAAAAGGAAGACAGAGGGGGGAATTGTGGGGACAAGAGGGGGATTAGACAGAGAGACAAAAACAACAACAGCAAACACAACAACAACAACAACAACAGAGCAACATCAGCAAATACGACATGTACAAATATGATGGTAAAAGTAATAGCAAATAAGCAGTTAGCGAAAATAAAAATAAAAATACAGAAATGACAATGAGCATTATTACACTAAAAATGGAGCAATATGAATACCAATAGAAATAGTGCTATTGATAATAAACAATACCAATACTTTACCTTTATTATCAACAATACAATTGTTCAAATGCAACAATACATATACGTAATGATAACTTGAGATACGAAAGAATGCAGAAAAATGGAGGGGAAGAAAGAGAAGCACCTACATTAACCTTGTAGATTGTTATAGTAACAATAGGTTAAGCTTTGTCAGTGTGCCATGTGTTATACCCAGTTTACTCTAGGGCAACAACGTTAATATATGTTTGATGAAACGTGATTATGTGCATGAGTGTATGTGTGCATATGTACTTGTATATGTACAGTATGTGTATAAGTGTGCTTGTACAGTGAATGTATATGTACAGTATGTGTATATGTGTGTACAGCGAATGTATATGTACAGTATGTGTATACAGTATGTGTGTTTGAACAGTGAATGTATATGTACAGTATGTGTATATGTGTGTTTGTACAGTGAATGTATATGTACAGTATATGTATGTGTGTGTTTGTACAGTGAATGTATATGTGTAGTATGTGTATGCGTGTGTTTGTACAGTGAGTGTATACAGTATGTACAGTATGTGTATATGTATGTTTTTACAGTGAATGTATATGTACAGTATGTGTATACAGTATGTTTGTATTATGAATGTGCGTGTGGATGTACGAACTTTGAGTGTGTAAATATGTACTGTATTTATTTGTATATGTATGTGGGAGCGTAGGTACCTATGTATGTCGGTATGTCTGTATGTATGTGTGTGAGTATATGTGAATTTGCATGTACAATACATTTGACTCCCAGTGTGTGCGGGAGCCAGAGTACGGCCCCAGCCTCCCCGAGAGCCCATCCCACAAACAGTAGGTGTGGTGTCCAGGGAACCAGGGGCCACCGCCCCCACGCAGCCAAACCGGACAGCGACAGGAACCCCAGAGCCTGGCCCACCGCGCTGCCCACAAGGGCCAGCAGCAGGCCGCAGACAGACGCACCCGGCAGAGGACAAGGCACGAGAAAAGCAGGGGGCAGCCAGACCCCAAGCCAGCGAGAGACCACACCCCACACGGACAGAAAGGCGGGACGCCCCGCCCGAGGGGCCCGAAGACCCCCCGCAACCGGACGGGAAGACCGCCCCCGCCCCACCGGCAACAGGGCCCCCACGAGCCCACCCCCCAACCCCACCCCCCCCACACACACACACCCCCGGAGAGCGCGGCGAGGCCAGCCCACGGTCACCCCACCCAAGCCGGGGCAACAGGAACCACCCACCACCAACGATGGAGATGGAACAACCAGCAACCGCCCCGCCGAGTACCCCCCCTGAGGTAGGGGAATAAATAAATAAAATAAATAAATACATAATAATAATAATAATAATAATAATAATAATATTAATAAAATATATTTAAAAAAATAAGAATAAATAAATAATTAAATCTATTTTTAAAAAAAATTAAAAAAAAGAATTAAAAGAAGATCACAGACATGCTGACACACAAGGTCGCTACCCCAACAACTGGCCGACTCGCAGCACTTCGGAATACCCTGAAGCACCAAGCTACCACAGTAGACGCAGGGACCAGACCCAGCAGGCCCCAACCAAGACGGGCACCCGGAAGGGATGGACGGTGGGACCCAGGAACTCCAGACACGCAGTCCGGATGCAGTAGCCTGAGGCGCCGACCCCCACCCGACAGGCAGGCCCAGAACGTACCCCCAGAAATATACATACATATATATATACATACACATAAACATACACATGTACACATACACACACATACACATGCATACACATACACATATATATACATACATACATACATGCATACACACATACATACACACACACACATACACATACATATACACAGTTTGTCAGCCCCGACAACCACCACACGCGCGCGCTGCCACCAGTCACAACATCAGCCACCCCCCTGCACCAGACCCAGCAGCCACGGGAGCCCACACCACAAACAAACGGCAGCAGAAACAGCAGCCACAACACCCCCAGACAGCCAGCACCACCCAATCAAATCAAAGCGATCAAAAAAAAAACGCGACCGG
Source organism: Entelurus aequoreus (assembly GCF_033978785.1). Classification (NCBI taxonomy): domain Eukaryota; kingdom Metazoa; phylum Chordata; class Actinopteri; order Syngnathiformes; family Syngnathidae; genus Entelurus; species Entelurus aequoreus. Next base: position 48,929,042 of record NC_084738.1, on the reverse strand, counting down.
CAACCACACGCCAACAGGATCACAGAGACCAGCCAGCGCCAGCCCGCCAGCAAGCCCAAACGCCAACACGCAAACAAGAGACACCAACACCCCCTCCCCCCCACCAAAAGACCCCACCACCCCAACCCAAACCCGCACAAACACACCACCGCCCAAACAACCGAGACACAGTATCCAGACCAGACACGGGCGCCGCGCCACCACCACATCAAGTCGCCAACATAGAGCCCACAGCGCAAGGTCGGGCCACACGGGCACGGACCCCACCCAACAGGAAGCGAGACCCGCGCGACGCCACACACAAATAAATAATAAGATTCAACAAAAATAATAATAATTAAAAAATAATAATAATAATAATAAAATGAAATACAATTTAAATTAAATTAAAAATAACAAATACAAATAATTAAATAAAATAAAATAAGTAAATAATAAAAATTATTTAAAAAAAATAAAAATAAAAAATAAAAATAAAAAAAAAAATATATATATATATATATATATATATATATATATATATATATATATATATATATATATATATATATATATATATACATACACACACATACATATATATATATATATATATATATATATATATATATATATATATATATATATATATATATATATATATATATATATATATATATATATAAAAAATAATAATAATAATAATAAATTAATAAAAGCCTGGCAGGCCACCAGAACGCAGTCCCCGGAATCCGCGCCGGTCGACGAGGCAACGAGGGGTGCGCCGAACCCCAACCCCCCCACATGCATGTGTACAAGGCCCCCAGAGTGTCTACTGTGTAGTTAAAATTAGGAGGTCAGCCATTACAGCCGACCTCCAGTCCCTATTGATGCGTGTACTGTAGCGTGAGTGAGATATGTATGCTTGTGGGAACTAATAATGTGATTAAAATTGGGGGACATCAAGGTCTTGGTGGGTCCCAACCAAGGCGAGCCCTCCAAATCCTAAGTGTCTAATATGCAGCTAAGATTGAGGGATGGACGAGCAGGGGACAAGACAGGAGGACTGGAGCCCCATAGGAGGCATCCTCAACCCCCCGCCATGCCTCCCCGCAGGACAATCCCCCAAAGTCCTATATTTGTGTGACTGTGTGTGCTATAAGTAGGATGAGTAGAGGGCCCGGACATCCCCCCCAGTCCATGCGGCCGACAACCAGGAACTACGGCCAGGAAGCCGCCCCCACGGTCCGTGACCCACACCAGACCACATTAGCGTGACGCCACGCGAGCCCATCCCCCGCCAAACAAAGCCATCCCCCGCCCGCCCCAACCCAACCCCGCAGAGCCCATACCAGCAACCAAACGCAGAAAAACTGCACAGCCCCATGCCCAATGCAAACACCGCATCCCGGCCATCCACACAGCAACGTACCCATACGAGTTCCGGCCAGGGGATGGCGCCCCCCAACTGGGGAAGAAGTCAATGCACCCCGTCCGCACGCCAGCCCCCAAACCAGCCGGCAAGCCAACGCCAGCCAGCCCCCACAACCCCACAAGCGCACAGATACCAGCCACAGTCCCCCAACCACTCCAACCCAACACAGCGACGCCAACCGCCGGCAGTACCACAGCAACCATCACCACCACCGCAGCCGCCGAAACCGAAACAAAAAAAAACGACCTACCCCGTAAACCACAACAACGCACACCCCCAGCTACCACAGAGGCCACCAACCCACCTACCCCAACTCATCCACATAAAGGCCAATCGATCCACCGGACATCCACACCCATACACACACCTACACTTACATACACACATACATACACACATACACATATACATACATATATGTATATACACATACATACACATACACACATGCATGCATATACATATACACATACACACACACACACACACATATATACACCTATATACATATACATATGCACACATATACACACACATACATACACCAAAACAAAACAAAAACAAATAAAAAAATGTAAAAAATAAAAATAAAAATAATAATAATAATAATAATAAATAAAATAAAATAAACCCTTTAAATAAAATAAAATAAAAATAAACATGAGGCCTGGTTGCCAACAGTGTCCAGCGGCACCAAACCCCGCAGCCTTACCCGCACGTCCAGGCCCCCCCGCCCACCACCCACCAGGCACCCCATCCGGCAAAAAGCCATAAGGGCCCAGCCCCGCGCCCACAGCCGGCATCTCTGCAGGCCTGGTGCCGCGATCAGCAATGCACACCGGGGCAGCGACACACACACATGTACCTACATACATTACTTTTACTTACTTGCTTATGGTTGTCCATCGATGCGATGATGACCATCTTCTTTTATTTGTGAGTCTGCTGTTGTTTGAACAGTCCGATCCTAGATCCACAGCTGCGGTTACAGACCGGGCATGTGAAGGAGGTGCTGGGGGGAGCAGGGGTGGCTTGGCGAGCATGCCTCTTCGCACGCTTTGCTGCACGGTGTTGTGTGCGCTGTTCCTCTATATAATCCACTCCCTGTGAGGAGTGGGAGTGCCAGAGGTCTCGGTAGGAAGCAAGTTCCTCCAGTGAAGAGGGGTTGATCTGGCATCTCTTCAGTGTGGTCTTCATTTGGTCTTTGAACCGCTTCTTCTGCCCACCAGCACTGCGTTGGCCAAGGTGTAACTGACCATAGAGGATTCTGCGTGGGAGTCTATGGCTGGGCATTCGGATGACATGCCCCAACCACCTGAGTTGATGTTGGGTCATGATGGACTCCACGCTGCAGCTGCCTGCCCTCTCCAGCACTTCTGTGTGCGGCACTCTGTCCTTCCATGTGATGCCAAGGATCTTCTGCAGACATCTTACATGGAAGTTCTCCAGGCTTCTCAGATGGCGGCTGTAGATAGTCCATGCCTCACATCCGTACAGTAATGCAGTGATGCATACTGCTCTGTAGACCAGCACTTTGGTGTGGAGTTTGAGGTTGCTATTCTGAAAAACCCTTCTCCTTAGACGACCAAAAGATGCTAATGCTTGCTTGAGGCGGTTCTGGATCTCGTCATCCATTGAGCAGGTGTCAGACATTATGCTCCCCAGGTATTTGAAGGTGGGCACCGTGAGCAGCTGTTGCCCTGCTGCTGTGAGGGTTATTGTGGGGTATTGTGGGAGGTCAGCACTGGACTGACAGAGTACCTCTGTCTTCTGAGTGTTGATCGTCAATCCCATTCTGGTATATGCAGTTACAGCTGCCGAGAGGATGTTTTGCAGAGCCTGTGGTGTATGGGCAACCAGGGCACAGTCATCGGCGTATTGCAGTTCAATGATGGTTTCTGAGGTCAGCTTGGTAGTTGCCTGTAGCCTCCTGATGTTAAACAGGTTACCATCAAGCCTGAAGTCTATGGTAACTCCAGCCTGCTCCTCCATCTCCCTACGTAGCAGTGTTGTGACACAGACGAGGAAGATGTTGAAGAGAACTGGAGCCAGCACACAGCCCTGCTTCACTCCAGTTTTCACACCAAAGGGCTCTGAGCTGTGTCTTCCAACTACCACTCGGGCCATCATCCCAGAATGGAACTGTGCAAGGATGGTGAGAAACTTGGGTGGACACCCAAATCTCTTCAGGACTTGCCACAGTAGGTCCCTGTTCACTGTGTCAAATGCCTTTGAAAGGTCGACAAAGGCAATGAACAAGTCCTTGTGCTTCTCCCGGCATTTCTGTTGGAGCTGACGTGTCACAAAGATCATGTCAACTGTCCCCCTGTCCTTCCGAAAACCACACTGCGACTCTGGGGTTACCCGTTCTGATATTGCGGGGATGAGTCTGCGGAGCATGACCTTGGTAAGGACCTTTCCAGCAATGGCCAACAGAGAGATACCCCTACTATTGGAGCAGATGGATTTGTCTCCTTTGTTCTTGTAGATGGTCACAATGTTGGCATCTTTCCACTGTTGCGGGACACACTCTCGTCTCCACACCTCTGAAATGTAGAGATACAGTGTCCGTGTACAGAGGTAGCCTCCTTCCTTGAGAAGTTCAGCCGGGATGCTGTCAGGTCCAGGGGATTTATTGTTTTTCAGGGTTTTGACTGCATGCAGGATTTCTTTGAAGGTTGGGGGGTGGTCGAGATCTGGCAAGCTAGGATGTTCAGGGAGCTCTGCAAGGACAGTTGGGTCCACTGGGGTGGGCTGGTTGAGCACGGTGTTAAAAGGCTCAGCCCACCGCTCCACTATCATAGCCTGATCCTTGATTAAAGATGTTCCATCAGCAGATCTAACAGGTGCCAGGGAGCAGTTTCTGGGGCCGTAGATGGTTTTCACTGCATCATAGAAACTGTGCATATCGTTTCTATCAGCGTGAGACTGGATTTCATTGGCCTTTGGGATCCACCACTCATCTTGCAGTTTTCTGAGAGTTGTTTGGGCCTCAGAACGAAGGGCTTGCCATTGCTTTTTATGGAATTGGGATTGTGGGTTGTTCAGGGTGGCTCTGTGTGCCTTGTGCATTCTGTACAGGAGGGTGGAGATCTCTCCAGCATTCTGGTCAAACCAGTCCTGGTGTTTCTTGGTTTTAAAACCAATGGCTTGGGCTGCAGTGTCAAAGAGGATGGTGGATAGAGAGGTCCACTTCTCATCCATCCCAGACTCTGAGGTGATCAGCGGCTCAATGTCTGCCAGCTTCTCAGCTAGGGAGCGACGGAAGTTGTCACGGGTGTCGCTGCTGGAGAGTCTGGCACAGTTGAGTGTTTTCCTCTTTGGTGCACCGTGACGTGTTAGGGGCCGAACGTGCATTCTGACCTTTGTCAGAATCATGCGGTGGTCGGTCCAGCAGTCTGCCCCTCGCATAGCTCTTGTAATGAGCACGTCCTTGAGGTCAGCCCTCCTCACGATCGCATAGTCGATCAGGTGCCAGTGTTTGGACCTGGGATGCATCCAGGATGCCTTATATTTGTTCTTTTGTTGGAAGATGGTGTTTGTGATGGTAAGATTGTGTTCCGCACAGAAACTAAGGAGTCTCATGCCATTGGGGTTGACTTTTCCAATGCCGTGGGCGCCGATCACACCATTCCAGTTTTGCGTGTTCTTTCCGACTCTTGCATTGAAATCACCAAGCAACATGATTTTGTCACTCCTCGGGATGTGACTGAGGATGTCATCGAGTGCCTGGTAGAAGCAGTCCTTCTCTTCATCATTGGATGGCAGAGTTGGTGCATAGGCACTTACCAAAGTGACATGTCTGCATTTTGCAAGGGGGATGCGAAGAGTCATTAGCCTTTCACTGACACCCACTGGTGATTCTGTGAGCTTGAGCAGAAGGCTGTTCTTGATTGCAAAACCAACTCCGTGAAGGTGTGGTCCGCCCATGGGGTATCCTTTCCAAAAGAACGTATAACCCTCTCCTACTTCATTGAGTGAGCCTTCCTCGAGGAATCGGGTCTCACTGAGTGCTGCCACATCCACATTGTAGCGCTTTAGCTCGCTGGCAACAAGTGCTGTTCTGCGCTGTGGTCTGTCCGGACTGGCATCCAGGAGTGTCCTTATGTTCCATGCTGCAATTCTAAATGGTAAAATCTTTGTATTTCGACCGCGTAATGGAATGTCCCGACAGGTGCGGTTTCCTGCCCGGGTACTGTGTTGAGTGGGCAATCTTTAGGCCACCTTTTCTAGGCCTTTCCCCAATTGGGGTGAGCAGTGCGGTCCCTAAATAGGGGCTGCTCAGACGCACAGGAGTCTGCCGGAAACAGCTGCCACTCAATCCCAGCTGCTAACGACCGTTGTCCTGTGCCGCTGACGTGCAGAGTTCCAGCTAAGAGCTTCCAGCTCATTCAAACCTGCCCCCGTTACTGGACGCTCCATCGCCGTCAGACTTTTGTGGTCGGAGATTTAGGTAAAGAAGATACCTGCGCAATGATGGTTTTTAGAGTGGCATGAGGGGTGCGCTTTTCCCAACGCCACTACCTTGATTGTAAGAAGATCGTTCCAGTGGCAAGGGAGACCCTAGACCAGGGGTCGGCAACCCGCGGCTCCGGAGCCGCATGCGGCTCTTTGCCCACTCTGATGCGGCTCAGCTGCATACTTGCCGACCCTCCCGATTTTCCCTGGAGACTTACGGATCTCAGTGCCTCTCCCGGGGTAAATATTCTCCAGTTTTCACCCTTACAACTAAATTAAAATTTCCCGAGGCAAATATTCTCCAATTTATACCCTAACAACTTAATTAAGGGCGTGCCATGATAGCACTGAAGTTTCTGATCCTCTATAGCCTGTACAAACACCGTGCCAGCCCGTCCACATGGTGTATGTAGCTTTTACTTGCACATGTAGGAGACAGCAAGGCATACTTGGTCAACAGCCACACAGCTTACACTGACGGTTGCCGTATAAAACAACTTTAACACTGTTACGTTACAAATATGCACCACACTGTGAACCCACACCAAAAAAGAATGACAAACACATTTCTGGAGAACATCCGGACCGTTAAACAACATAAATACAACAGAACGAATACCCAGAATCCCATGCAGCCCTAACTCTTCCAGTCTACATTGTACACCCCCGCTACCACCACCACCACCCCCCACCCCCCCCACCCCCCACACACACACACACATCACATCAATCCCCCTCCCCACCCCCTTCGTGCGTCGGTTGAGGTGGGCGGGGTTTGGTGGGGGTGTACAATGTAGACCGAAAGAGTTAGGGCTGCATGGGATTCTGGGTATTCGATGTGTTGTGTTTATGTTGTGTTACGGTCCAGATATTCTCCAGAAATGTGTTTGTCATTCTTTTTTGGTGTGGGTTCACAGTGTGGCGCATATTTGTAACGTAACAGTGTTAAAGTTGTGTTAAAGTTGTTTTTATACGGCCACCGTCAGTGTAAGCTGTGTGACTGTTGACTAAGTATGCCTTGCTGTGACTTTCATGTGAAAGCAGAAGCTGCATTCAACATGTGGCCGAGCAGTTACTCTGTGTGCGCAGACTGTAAAGGGCGCTAAAGACAGTGCCAACACGCCCCACATTTCGGGTGTCTCCCGGGAAGACTGGGAGAGTTGGCAAGTATGGTGCTGACAAGCGCCGTTAATGTAAACCTCGCGGGCCGCACTAACATTAATTTGTTTTAATAAATCTAAACATAGCCCAAAAGTAATAAAAAAGCTTTGCATGCAGCGTTATTTCATTTTAAATTTCAAAAGAGTTATGCGGCTCCATTGTTATCTTTAATTTGTGAAACTCGTCAAAATGGCTCTTTGAGTGGTAAAGGTTGCCGACCCCTGCCCTAGACGACCGGCATCTTCTTACAACTGCAGGAAGCTGCCGGAATCCAGGTTTTTGGGAAACCGCCTCAAAGCTTGCCGCCACCTGCTTGCTTTTCTGTCAGGGTGTGCTCCCTTAGCCTTCGTCCACTTTTACAGCCATTGTGGTGCTTCTCACTGCTACCATCTTCTGCCTGTTCCACCGTTGAGGTCTTCGGGATCACTCTTAGTCTGGACTCTACCCTTCGACCTGTTCGGCATGGGTAACCCTGCCAGGAGTACAAGACTCCAGCCGACATAGCTCTAGGGGTCATGGAGACGCGCAAAGTGCCCCACCACGGTAAGGTGGTGATCCCGTCGGGACACACACACACACACACACACACACACACACACACACACACACACACGCACCTATATATACACATATATAATTTAACAGAATAAATAAAATGTATTAAATAGATAATTTAAAAAATATATATAAGTATATATATAAATAAAATTAATAAATAAATAAGGGCGGAGTAAAACACAGGAGGGAGACCCCCGCAGGGCAGTCGGGCAGCACCGCTGGGGCCCCAACAAGGGAGGCAAGCAGCCCCCCCAACCCGGCACCAGGCGGGCCCGCACAGCCGCAGCGTAGGGCGACCCCGGGCAGACCCCGCCCCGCGCCCCAGGGGAAGGAGGAAGCCCACGGACACCCGAAGCCAGAGGGGCACGAGCCGACCCCCGCCCGACAGCGGCAAGGCCCCGGCCCCACGGGCGCAACCCCCCGCCCAACCACCCACGAGAGGGGCAGCCCCCCCACCCAACCCAAGGCGGCCGCCCCCAACAGCTCCACCCGCACCCCAACCCCCGCCCAGGCACCCCCATCCACCCCCAGCCCCCAGACCACTCACGGATCGGCCCGCCAGGCCGGCACCAGGGTACACACCCCAGGCCCACCCGACCCCGCGGCACACGGCCCCCCCGGCACCCACGACCCCCCACCCACGGAGCAAGACCCCCGGGACAGAGCCTCAGCCCCGGCCCCCATGGGAATCAGGTCAGGAAATCAATTAGCGGTGCCCAAAGAGATCTGAATTCTGTCAGTTGTTGTTTTGATTCAGCAGACATTCTTTCCATAACTACGTAATCTAATAAAATGTTTTTGTAAAGGTTTATACATAAATTATTTTTTGATTTCCAATTCATGAGAATAGTTTTCTTGGCGATGCCTATTGCATTTATAAGGAGGTATGTTTTGTTTGTATCAAAGTCAGTTGCGGAGAGATCACCCAACAGGCAGAGTGCGGGGGAGATGGGAATAGGAATCTCTAACGCTAATGATAGGTTCTCGCACACTCCAAGCCAAAAGTTACTCACGGGAGCACAGGACCACATTGAGTGTAAGTAGTTGTCTACCTTATTATCTGAGCAGTGTACACAAATGTTAGAGTCGGTTAAACCCATTTTATACATTCTTAGACCGGTGTAATGTATTCTGTAAAGTATTTTGAGCTGAATCAGTCGTAAATTCGGATTCTTAATCAAACGAGAAGTATTGAGGCATATTTGTTTCCAGAACTCTGGGTCAAGGCTTGTGGATACGTCTGAGTGCCATTTGGAAGTTGGGATACTTATTGTGTTATCTATTTTTGATAAGAGAGCATATAATTTGGATAAAGCTTTGGGGGCAGATGTTTTGAAGAATTTAACGGTCGTAGGATTACTTTCCCATGTTGTTTTGTTGAATCTTGCGCTAATTACAGATTTGATTTGTATATATTCTAGGAATTTATTAGGATTGATTGCATATTGTGTTATTAAACTTTTAAAAGAGATAAAACTGTTTGCATTGATGATATCCCCAAGACATCTGACTCCTTTATCATACCATGTTGGAAAGTTCAATGGCTTCTTGTTTAAAAGAAAATCAGGATTATTCCAAATAGGCGTAAATTGACATGGAGTGAGCGGGGATCCAGTTATTTTCAAAAACTCCCACCAAGCTGTTAAGGTAGTGCGTATATTAATACTTTTGAAGCAGTTGTGTTTTCGGAGAATTTGGCTAATAAAGGGCACGTTAGAAATTGGGATCTCCTGACTAAGTGATTGTTCAATCTCTAACCATAAACTATCTAATAAAGTGGGATTGGTCCATTTTAATATATATTGTAGTTTATTTGCAAGGAAGTAATATGAAAAGTTTGGGAGTTCTAGACCCCCGTATTCTTTTGGTTTTTGTAAAGTTTTAAGGCTGATTCGTGCTGGTTTACTCTTCCAAAGAAACTGATTGATGTGTGAGTCTAGTGATTTAAACCAGATTTGAGAAGGTTTGGTTGGAATCATTGAAAAGAGATAATTAACCCTAGGCAAGACCATCATTTTCACGGTAGAAACCCTTCCCATAAGTGAGATTGGCAGTGCTTTCCAACGCGCCAGATCATCCTCAATCAATTTTAAGATTGGGGAGTAATTCAAGCGATTCAGATCTGACAATGTGGAGGAAATATTGATTCCCAGGTATTTAATGTTCCCTTTATGCAGTGGAAGCAATGAGGTGCTCTGAAAGTCAAAATTAATTGGTAACACAGTAGATTTGGACCAGTTGATTGAGTAATCTGAAATAGAACTGAATTTATTGATAAGTGAGATTGTATCTTGAAGAGAAGAATGTGGATTTTGTAAGAAAAGTAATACATCATCAGCATAAAGGCTTATTTTATGATGAACGGTTGCGATATGGATGCCTTTAATATTTGCATGCTGTCGAATTGCGGTTGCAAGAGGTTCAATAAATATAGCAAACAGTGACGGAGAAAGTGGACACCCTTGCCTTGTGCCCCTCATAAGATCAAACCTTGGGGAGATTTGGCTATTCGTTCTAACCGAGGCTGTAGGGAAACTATATAGGACCTTGATCCATTCTATAAATGAGTCTCCAAATCCAAATTTCTGTAGAGTAGCTAAAAGAAAATTCCAATTCACTCTATCAAATGCTTTTTCAGCATCTAATGAAACAACGGCTGTTTTTAAATTATGAATAACAGAATAGTCTATCACATTGAGTAGACGGCGAACATTGTTGGACAATTGTCTCTCTTTGATGAAACCTGTTTGATCAGGATGTACTATATATGGAGTGACTTTTTCTAATCTTTGAGCTAATACTTTGCAGATAATTTTAAGATCAGCATTAATCAGGGAGATTGGCCGGTAACTGGATGGAAGTGTTGGGTCTTTATCAGGTTTTAGCAAGAGACTGATTGTGGCAGAGTTCATATTTGGAGGAAGGAATGAGTTTTCTTTAATCTCTAAAGCCATTTTCGTAAATATCGGAGCTAGCAGTGACCAGAATGTTTTGTAGAACTCCACAGGGAACCCATCAGGCCCTGGTGCTTTATTGTTTGGCATCTGTTGAAGAGCATCGTGAAGTTCATCTACAGAAATAGCAAGATCTAAATTTGATACCTGCCTTGTATTTAATTTAGGTAAGTCTATACCATTGAGAAATGTCTCAATGTCTGAAAGAGATGGGTCAATCTGGGGTGTATACAAGTTTCTGTAAAAGTCTCTAAATATGGAGTTAATTTCCTCAGGAACGTGAGTAATGTTCCCAGCTGAATCCTTAATGGATGGTATGGAGTTTTTTTCTTTGTTTAATTTTAGTTGGTTAGCCAAATATTTGCTTGGTTTATTGTCATGTTCAAATTTTTCTAAGCGTAACCTCTGGAGCAGGAATTGACTTTTCTTATCAATTATTCCTCTTAAATCTAATTTGAGTTTTCTCAGTTCGTTCAGAGTATGTTCATTTTGTGAGTTCGCATAAACTATTTCTAATATTTGTATTTCATTTTCAAGTTCCTGCTCTAGTAAACGTTCCTTTTTTTTCTTGTATGATGAATAAGAAATTATTTTTCCTCGCATAACTACTTTTGCGGCCTCCCAGAGAATGCACGCCGTGATTTCTGGTTGATCATTAAAATCTAAAAAATGTGTCCATTCTTTCTCAAAATAGTTGAGGAAGTCTGGGTCCTTTAGTAATTATGTATTAAGTCTCCATTGTTTTATAGGTGCAGTTATAGTTTTGTTAGTGAGGGAAAGTGAGACAGGTGCATGGTCACTGATGATGATAGGATGAATGTGAATGTTTGCGATATCAGATCAAATTGAGCTACTAGTTAAAAAGTAATCAATGCGAGAGAATGAGTGGTGAACTGGGGAAAAATAAGTGTATTCCCTAAGAGTGTGGTGATAAGAACGCCAGGCATCGCAAAGACCATAATCGTTCATATATTGCTTAAGTATTACCACTGATTGAGACTCACGGTGACTCCCAGTCACTCTGGACCGATCTATATTTGGATTAAATACTAAGTTGAGGTCTCCTCCTAGAGAAGAAAGTGTGAAAAAAGGAGGGGTCATCAACATTTGGACCATTAATGTTGGCAATACATAAGTTTCTCCCGTCAACAGAAATATTAAGAATGATGTATCTTCCCTCTATGTCAGTAATGGAGTTATGGAATGTAAAGTTGACCTTTCTACTAATGAGAATGGCTACGCCTCTCTGTTTGGAGTTGTAACTAGCAAAGTATGTGTGTGGGTATTGCGATGAATGCAGTTTTGAGGTATTGGACTTGGAGAGGTGAGTCTCTTGTAGTAAAGCAATGTATGCTTGCATACTCTTCAAATGATTAAGAATGTTTATATTTTTTTCCTTTGACCAGACTCCACGCACATTACAAGTGACAAACTGCACAGTGGACATACTAAACTAGACTGTAACTAAGTGTGTGGATGTATGTGTGTACTTTATGTGTAAATAATGCATGTCTGTATCTAAATGTAAGCCTATCATGCATATATGTAGGTGTGTATAGTGTGTATAGTTGTGCATGTATTAGCTGTGAGTGTAAATGCTAATGACGACAAGGGGACACACACAACAGGTGGAGAAATAGAAAGAGAAAAACAAAACAAAAAACATAAAAGAAAAAGAAAAGAAGAGAGTGGTGGATTAAACAGGTAGTGAAATAAGTAACATAAAAAGGAAAACAAAAATGTAAAACAGTAAACATGTTGGTTTACCAAAAGAGAGAGAGAGAGCGTATGGTGTTTACGTGTGCGCTATGATGACGCACAGGTGTATTGTGAGCAAGAGGGGGGGAAAAAAAGAGAGGGATTGAAGCATAATGAAATAACAAAAACAAAATACAACATTTACCGTGTTTCAGACGCTAATAATACAGCCACGGCGTGGCTTCTGGATCACGGTAAAGTTGGCCGTTGATGAAAAGTTTATCCACCGCGATGACTGCACGGCATCCTTCGGTGATAAACTTCTTGCGAAGCGGAAACAGATGGCGTCGCCGGTCGAGAATTTCTTTTGGAAACTGGTCGTTGATGCTGAAGTTGGATCCTTTCAGCTCTCGACCCTGGTTCCTCACTCGCTCCTTTTGCTTGAAGTGTTCGAATTTGGCTATGATGGGTCTCGGCCTCCTGTTCTCCGGCTTTTTGGCTCCAAGCCGGTGGACGCGATGGAAGGTGATGTTCCTGATGGTGTCTGCTGGAAGCTTGAGCTGATGTTCCATGAAGGACTTGATGGTTTCCTCTGGATCTTCCTCGGTCTTTTCAGGTATCACCGCAAAGACCAGATTGTCCCTCATGCTTCTCGCCTGGAGGTCCAGCATCGTCTCCTTCATGCTCCTGTTGTCCCGGGTGAGTTGCGTCACTCCATCGGTGAGGGATTTTACAGTCTCACGAAGAGCGGCGTTCTCCTTGGCGAGAGACATGACCTGCTGTTGTCCGAATTCCAAACTCTCACGGATGGCTTGGAATTCCTTGTGGAGCACCTCAACAAGTGCGAGGCGGCCATCCAAACAAGTCAGCCTCTTGTCGATGGAATCCAGGATGTCGGTGAAGTTTGTACCGGGTGGTGACACATGGCCAGGTGAGTCCTCCGGGCGGCTTCTTTTAGACGTTGGTGTCTTAGATGGCTTCCCCATGACGAGACGGTCGTAGCACTCTTCGATGTAGCCTTCAAGTGCCTCCAGATTTTGATATTTAAGTTTTATTTGCTTTATTTTCTGAATGAATCAGAATTGTTTGGCAGCTGAGTGTGCCACTTGACTCTATTTTTTTTTCCCGCGTCACGTACGCTCTGTCTCGCGAGACTACAGCATTACTGACGCATCTGACGTCGACCTACCCGCATCTGACGTCGACCTACCTGTACTTCATTCAACTTACTTGATTCCTTTCTTAGAACATGATCAATGTAAGACCTCTGTCAATCTTCTTTCAAACACTTCTTCTTTCCCTGGTAAATTCTCAACCCCATGTTGTGACTTTTTCCCAAACACAGGGACATTGCTGCTGTTTGTGACCCACTGTTGTGGCTGTAATTGTGGAAACTGCTGTGGCATTCTCTTGTGCTGTGCTTTTATTACTCATAGTCGTTTCCGGTCTAGGGTCTGTTACCATAACGTCAGCCGATGAGTCATCTTCCTCCCCCACTCTCGCAGGCTCTAGAAGTGTTCTCTTTTATCATCTTTTCATAGCTATGGCTGGTACTCGATTAAATGGGAAGCGAGCCCATACCTGTCCCAGTGGGGCTTATTCCCTCCTGTCAGCTGTCTCTCCATGTCGCCACAAGACCCTTCCCCTGTCGTCAAGTGAACTTTCTCAGCGGTCACTGGTATCAGTGTCCAGCTACGCTTACATTTTTGCACGAATATCCTCTGCCTCTTTGGATCCCCTTTGAAAATACGAGTTGATTTTCTTCATTTTTCACTGTCAACTTTTCCGCAATGGGATCATTAGCTACGTCAACGAGTGCTGCTTGTGTGGCAGGGACTTCGAGAGTTCGTATTTTGCAGGTTGCCGATGTGAAAACAGAAATACATTTGCGCAAAAATCTTCCTCGAGTCTGATCTGCGGTATATGGATTTTTTCAGGAGCAACATGGGACTCAAAGAGTTAAAATCCCGACTTGCACGAGTGCTCCCTTTTTATTTTTCTACTCGCACAAATCATTTTTAGGCGCACATGCGAGTGAAATGCTCGCACTGTACAGCCCTGCCCTGTACTGTGCATGTTTACTTGTATAACACTACAGATTTAAAAAATGTTACTAACTGAAACTGTTGGGCACAAAACTGAAAGTCCACCAGCTGGAAAAAAAAAGTTTTTTCTTTGTAGGCCTGAAGACCATTGTTAAACTACATAAACTAAACGCAATTACTTTGCAATTTACATTCCACTCAAAGATTTGAATTAAAAAAACTGTATCTTTAAGGTGAATTATAATACAGTGGCGCCAGCAGAACACAAAAGTGAGGGGAGCATGGACAGAAAAAAAGAGGATTTTGCTTTTCCAATTAATAACTGATCTGCACAGCACAGACACACAGGGTGTTGTACCTTGAGGTCCTGTGTGTGGGCACAATATGTGAAAGCTGAACATATTGGACTGAAAATAGAACCGCTCAACTACAGAGCTGCCAAAGATGCCAGATTCTACGACAAACGTCCTGAAATTGCACTTGTCACATCCCACCTGAAGTTTAATATATCCCTGATTGTGGGAAAACAAAATACTTAAATTTGGCAATCAAATTGAAATAAAGTTGAGGAGGGGTATTCTGGGTTTCTTCCCCTGATGTGGGATCTGAGCCGAGGATGTCATTGTGGCTTGTGCAGCCCTTTGAGACTCTCGTGATTTAGGGCTATATAAATGAACTTTGATTGATTGATTGATTGAATCACAAGTGTCTCAAAGGGCTGCTCAAGCCACAAAGACATCCTCGGCTCAGATCCCACAAAACTAAAAACTATTTCGGGATCGTACCTTTTATTTGTATCTGAAGTACATGTGTCTATCCTTCTGCAGGAAAACTTACTTTGTTGTTAAAGTATGATCTCTGAGAAGAGAGTTAGCAACATGGTACGCCTCCCCTCATCAAGGTACTACAGCACCGCTTTGTATTTTATAGTCCAATTAGCAAGAAGAATAACGCCACATTTACATTAAATACATTACACAGACTCTAGATTCCACAGTGTAGAAAGTCTATATCGTGACTTATAAACTTATATTGGTGACATGCCGACAAACAGAAATAGCCAGGCTGAGTGCTGACTGCACAGAAGGCTCAAATATTCCTTAATTTCCTTGTACACTTAGGCAGAGAGGAAAGACTCGCCAGTGCAGCCTAGTTTCTACACTGTATTCATCCAGTGCACTTGTGATGGGACACAAGTCGGGGATTTTATTTTTTTATGTTTCATTGCCATGCATGTCTTAGAGTGTTTTATTATTGTGGCTTTTAATTGCATGTTTTATTGCTGTGGAATTTGATTGTACTTTTAATTGCATGTTTTTAAACATTGCGGACTTTGATTGTATTTTTAACCATTTTTTACACTTTTGCGGACTTTGTATTTTTAACTGTTTTTACACTTTGTATTTTTAATTGCATGTTTTTACTCCTCGTGGACTTTGCTGGCATTTTAAGACGTTGCCCCTGACAACCAAAGTGCCCAATCACACGACACCTGAAGTTAGACGCACCTGTGGCGCATTAGCACTTCACCCATTTAAAAGAAAGGGAGGGAAGCGAGCGGAGGAGATTCGACAGGCTTGACAAGGAGGACCGGGCGAACGCGCGCAGGCTGGGAAGGAATCCCCAGGACTATCCAGCAGACCCGCAGGCTACCGGAGCGAACCCCCAGAATCCCACAACACGCAGGGGCAGAGGAAACTCTACCTCCAAAGTAAGTGTCGTGTCTTGTGGATTTGCGGGGGTATTCAACTGCCTTGGGCTGTGGGCTTGCGGGACGTGCGCTGGCTGTGTGGTTCTGTGAGCAAGAGCAGTCGGGACCCGGAGACCTGCGGTGACTCCCGGGAGAGACCAAGAGGCGGAGCGAGCCGGCACAAGTCCGGCGACGTAGGTCCCGCGAGAGACCGGAGACTGGCGAGGTGGGTGGGCGTGCCCAATACTTCTACGCCGAATATCAGCAGAGGCAGCCTTGCGCGTAAGTGTGACGTCAGCCCTGAGAGCGTCTCCGTGGTTTTAAATTATTTTATCCCCGTGGCCTGCCTCCGATTTAATTTGTGTGCAGGAGGACGCCGTGGAAGTGAGCGGAACCAGGACATTGACCACGCCTGTCGTTGCTGTACCCTCACCTGTTTTATTGTTTACCAATTGGTATTTTTAGTGTTATCTACTTGACTGTTTTTAGCTATATTATAATAAATTGTGAACAAGCAAAATCATCTTCCCTTATTTTGGACAGCTGCTCTCACTTCATTGGGTTCTTAATATTTTATTTTTTTTTTTAGCAACATTTTTATTAGATTTTAAATATACCACCACTCGGGTCCATCACACACTCAGGACTAGACGCGTTATTAATACTATCAACGTTTGCAACGATCCACCCGCTAATAGTGAAATCAGCTTACTTAAGGTGTAGTGCTTATGATGAGATTCTAAAGAGAGAGGCAAGTTGAGAAGAGAGGAGACCAAATAGATTGCAGTGTTGCAAAGTATATGGCAGGGGTCGGCAACCCAAAATGTTGAAAGAGCCATATTGGAGCAAAAAAACAAATCTGTCTGGAGCCGCAACAAATTAAAAGCCATATTACATACAGATAGTGTGTCATGAGATATACATTGAATTGAGAGGACTTAAAGGGAACTAAATGAGCTCAAATATAGCTACAAACGAGGCATAATGATGCAATATGTACATACAGCTTGCCTAAATAGCATGTTAGCATCGATTAGCTTGCAGTCATGCAGTGACCAAATATGTCTGATTATCACTCCACACAAGTCAATAACATCAACAAAACTCACCTTTGTGCATTCACGCACATTAAAAGGGTGGTGGACAAAATGAGACAGAAAAAGAAGTGGCATAAAACACGTCCTAGAAAGTCGGAGAAAGTTCTACATGGACACAAACTAAGGTGAGTTCAAGGACCGCCAAAATTAGTAGGACAAAACGGCGCTCGCCAAATACTCGAATCAGTGAAGCATGTTTAATATAAACAGTGTGCTTTATAACAATTAGGGAGGTTTATGTCATGTTTGTCCTCCTACAGAAACCATATTAAAACAAAAAATGTATTTTTTTCCCCCTCATCTTTTTCCATTTTTCATAAATTTTTGAAAAAGCTTCAGAGAGCCACTAGGGCGGCGCTAAAGAGCCGCATGCGGCTCTAGAGCCGCGGGTTGCCGACCCCTGGTATATGGGGACGAGACTAAGGAAGAAGGTGATGACAGAGTCCCTACTGTGTTTCTTTTCTCCATTTACTTGAAGGAGTAATGGAGAATGCATACAAGGAGAAATTGATGACCCAGAGGTCACAACAAATTTAGACCTATTTTTGTGACACAGTGTGAGGGGTACCCCATTGGGCGCTACCCAATTATTCTACCTGCAGGAGCAATGCACAAGTGGACACTCTTGCACACGCTCAGTAAAAGAGAGGGTAGAATTACGCTTCTGGCTGACCGGACTAACGGATTTTACAGTGCAGGCAACTCAAGTTTCTCTTGCCAACATAATTTTAAGATGGATGGAATGTGACGAGAGAGAGAAAGAGAGACAGCGACAGACGGGGAGAGAGAGATGGAGAGGAGGTTTGGATTTTGTTTATGGTCCTGTGCTTTGAATTACTTATTTTCAAGCTTGTTTGTCACCTGTTCTCCAATGTGAGTGCTGGCTTCCTCACCTGTCTCTGATTGGCAATCAGGACACACCTGTTCCTGTTGTCTGGACAGGGCTGGATCATTGTTTTGCTTTTTGCCCTATGCTTGTTTTATCTGTTTTTTCCTTTGTTTGCACTTCCCTGTTGCACAAGTTTTTTCTATTAATGAATAAATGTTTATCTGCACTTGGCCTGCTGTCTCTGCATCCCGGGATCAAGACGAATACTACTGTGACACATGTTCCAAGCTCTGCTACACTGGAACGTACAAGGTAAGTATATATATATATAGTGTAAAAAAAACTTAAACATACATTATGCATTATTACATTATGACTGAAGTGTTGCAACAGCACCTGTTGCTGGCGAGAAGTGGCATGTACGTGTACCAACAGGAAGTGCTCAGAACTGTGAGGCCTTCCAAGAGGTGAGACACATTTTTGCATTGTGCAACATTGTTTACTATTTAACGAAAGTTTATATTTTTAATAGTACTTTGCAACATACACATAAAAATGTTCGCTAATTGTTATTGACCAAAACTGTCTGTACTGAACTGTGTATGCACTTGTACTGTTTTAAAGTAACTCGTTATTGTTGATCTGTTATTTAGAGAATCCTGTGACCCAAGTGGACTCAGTCTCACAATTTGCACTGTTTTGCAGGTAATACTACATTTCATGCCACTGTGATTGTTAGGTTGTCATATAGCTGTCCTCACCTATTATTATGATGCTAATGTTAGCTTGGCTAGGCCGCAGCCTGTGCTATCAACCGCATGGTTTGAAGCAGCCATTTTGGATATGTGAGGTGCATTCAGGGACATCCTGTGAAATACTGTGACTGTATTTTTCTGTGTATTTTGCATATTTAAAAAAAAAAGATTATTGCAGATTTAATTATACCAATGTCTATTATTTAAAACATACGAGAACTCACAAGTTGCACTGTTTTGCAGGGCACTTTAATAAAATAAATTCATAGTCCACCCAATGTCAGTGATATGTTGAATCGACAGCAGTGTGGAGCTGCATTTTGCCACATACAGTTGTGGACAGGTACATGTATATACAGTCGTGGTCAAAAGTTTACATACACTTGTAAAGAACATAATGTCATGACTGTCTTGAGTTTCCAATAATTTCTACAACTCTTATTTTTTTGTGGTAGAGTGATTGGAGCACATACTTGTTGGCCGCAAAAACATTCATGAAGTTTAGTTCTTTTATGAATTTATTATGGGTCAACTGAAAATGTGACCAAACCTGCTGGGTCACAAGTATACATACAGCAATGTTAATATTTGGTTATATGTCCCTTGGCAAGTTTCACTGCAATAAGGCGCTTTTGGTAGCCATCCACGAGCTTCTGGCAAGCTTCTGGTTGAATTTTTTCATGCACACTCCTGCACGAGAGTGTTTGTGTAGAGTTTGACTACTGGTGTTATTAAATACTCTTTTACCTGCAAGCTGCATTTGAGCATTCCATTTTGCATTTCATAATCACAACTACCGCTAACATGCGGCCCCGCAAGCGTGACAGAAGCGTTTTAAATGTAGATTAAAATCATAATAGGTCCCGTTTAATACTTTCCAAGCTGTTCGCTTACACCAGTGCCAGTCATAGATATCACTTGTTTTCTAAAATGTATATTCCAATTTAATAGGGTTGTAATGATATCGTAGATACTGCGGTATGTCTGTTTCAAAGTTTTCACAATACATCCGCTAAGCGCAACGGTATCAAACAAAATATTTTTTTTTTTTTCTGGCTCTTTAGCGTTGGCTGGGTCTGAAAATAAAACTACATCACCCAGAATCCTCCACGCAGCACAGGCCGACAAGGTGGGGGGCGTGGAAAGCTGTAAAGAGGAAGTAAAGTGTGTATGTAGTAGATAGGAGGAATTGTTTTTTGGGGGGATGTTTCCTAAAAAAATTCATCAAAATCCATCCAAAACTGTTTGAGTTATAATGCGAACAAACACAAACAAACCCTGGCGAACCACTTTGGCGAAAGTAAGAGTCTGCGTTCTGTAAAGGAAAGTGCGGCAATTTCGTCCAAGGCGACACGAGCCAGCCGGTCACGTCGCACCGCACAAAGGAAAATCACCAAAATAAAAAAACTGTACACTGCGGGAATTACAAACTCTGTTTCCATAGGAGTTGGGAAATTGTGTTAGATGTAAATATAAATGGAATGCAATGATTTGCAAATCATTTTCAACTCATATTCAGTTGAATATGCTACAAAGACAACATATTTGATGTTCAAACTGATAAAAAAAAAAATGTTTGCAAATAAGCATTAACTTTTGAATTTGATGCCAGCAACACGTGACAAAGAAGTTGGGAAAGGTGGCAATAAATACTGATAAAGTTGAGGAATGCTCATCAAACACTTATTTGGAACATCCCACAGGTGAACATGCAAATTGGGAACAGGTGGGTGCCATGATTGGGTATAAAAGCAGATTCCATGAAATGCTCAGTCATTCACAAACAAGGATGGGGCGAGGGTCATCACTTTGTCAACCTTTCTCAACCAGCTATTGCAAGGAATTTAGGGATTTCACCATCTACGGTCCGTAATATCATCAAAGGATTCAGAGAATCTGGAGAAATCACTGCACGTAAGCAGCTAAGCCCGTGACCTTCAATCCCTCAGGCTGTACTGCATCAAGCGACATCAGTGTGTAAAGGATATCACCACATGGACTCAGGAACACTTCAGAAACCCACTGTCAGTAACTACAGTTGGTCGCTACATCTGTAAATGCAAGTTAAAACTCTCCTATGCAAGGCGAAAACCGTTTATCAACAACACCCAAAAACGCTGTCGGCTTCGCTGGGCCTGAGCTCATCTAAGATGGACTGATATGAAGTGGAAAAGTTTTCTGTGGTCTGACGAGTCCACATTTCAAATTGTTTTTGGAAACTGTGGACGTTGTGTCCTCCGGACCAAAAAGGAAAAGAACCATCCGGATTGTTATAGGCGCAAAGTTGAAAAGCCAGCATCTGTGATGGTATGGGGGTGCACAGTGCCCAAGACATGGATAACTTACACATCTGTGAATGTGCCAATAATGCTGAAAGGTACATACAGGTTTTGGAGCAACATATGTTGCCATCCAAGCAACGTTACCATGGACGCCCCTGCTTATTTCAGCCAGACAATGCCAAGCCACATGTTACATCAACGTGGCTTCATAGTAAAAGAGTGCGGGTACTAGACTGGCCTGCCTGTAGTCCAGACCTGTCTCCCATTGAAAATGTGTGGCGCATTATAAAGCCTAAAATACCACAACGGAGACCCCCGGACTGTTGAACAACTTAAACTGTACATCAAGCAAGAATGGGAAAGAATTCCACCTGAGAAGCTTAAAAAATGTGTCTCCTCAGTTCCCAAACGTTTACTGAGTGTTGTTAAAAGGAAAGGCCATGTAACACAGTGGTGAACATGCACTTTCCCAACTACTTTGGCACGTGTTGCAGCAATGAAATTCTAAGTTAATTATTATTAGCAAAAAAAAAAACATCAAATATCTTGTCTTTTTTGTGAATTCAATTGAATATGGGTTAAAAGGGATTTGAAATCATTGTATTCCGTTTATATTTACATCTAACACAA
Organism: Entelurus aequoreus; assembly: GCF_033978785.1. Lineage (NCBI taxonomy): Eukaryota > Metazoa > Chordata > Actinopteri > Syngnathiformes > Syngnathidae > Entelurus > Entelurus aequoreus. Next base: position 48,907,471 of record NC_084738.1, on the reverse strand, counting down.
TTTCTCAACTCATATGGAAACGGGGTTTGTACGAGTAAACTGTAAAGCTACTTGAGAAATCGTCAATCCAATCTCTTGATGTTGCGGGGGTGCTGGAGCCTATCTCAGCTGTACTCGGGCAGAAGGCAGTGTACACCCTGGACAAGTCCCCACCTCATAAACCCATCCATTTTATACCGTGTGTCCCTCTCTGGGTCGCGGGGCTGCTGGAGCCTAACCCAGCTGCATTCGGGCAGAAGGCGGGGTACACCCTGGACAAGTCACCACCTCATAAACCATCCACCAGAAAAGATATTTGAAGCCAAACATCAGTTTGGGAGGTATTTAGGTTAACCTTTCTGAGAAACAGCATTTTCCTAACTGATTTAAACATGTCCACTATGGAGGACATTGCTTCTCATAAAGTAAAAGTTGAAAAACACTAAAGTGAACATTAATGTATTTCAATGGCTGTTTACATTGTAACTTTAAAGACACGCAACCGTAACATTTATTTAATATTTGCTTGAAACAGTGGATGTCCCTCCACAATTATTTGCACTTAAAAATAGATTTTTGTATTAATAAATATGATTGGAACATTTTAGCATTATGTTTGTGTTTAATTACAATAAATGTGTTTGTCCTGAACATTTCTGCCACTCCATTTTACACACAATGGCATCTTTAAAGGCCTACTGAAATGATTTTTTTTTATTTAAACGGAGATAGCAGATCCATTCTATGTGTCATACTTGATCATTTCGCGATACTGCCAAATTTTTGCTGAAAGGATTTAGTAGAGAACATCGACGATAAAGTTCGCAACTTTTGGTCGCTGATAAAAAAAAGCCTTGCCTGTACTGGAAGTAGCGTGACGTCGCAGGTTGAAGGGCTCCTCACATTTACCCATTGTTTACACCAGCAGCGAGAGCGATTCGGACTGAGAAAGCGACGATTACCCCATTAATTTGAGCGAGGATGAAAGATTTGTGGATGAGGAACGTGTGAGTGAAGGACTAGAGTGCAGTGCAAGACGTATCTTTTTTCGCTCTGACCATAACTTAGGTAAAAGGGCTCATTGGATTCCACACTTTCTCCTTTTTCTATTGTGGATCACAGATTTGTATTTTAAACCACCTCGGATACTATATCCTCTTGAAAATGAGTCGAGAACGCGAAATGGACATTCACAGTGACTTTTATCTCCACGACAATACATCGGTGAAGCACTTTAGCTACGGAGCTAATGTGATAGCATCGTGCTTAAATGCAGATCGAAACATAATAAATAAGCCCCTGACTGGAAGGATAGACAGAAGATCAACAATACTACTATCAGGAGACACCGAACCAAACACTGGACCTGTAACCACACGGTTAATGCTGTGCCGCCTGTCGAAGCCTAGCAATGCTGTTACTAACGACGCCATTGAAGCTAACTTAGCTACGGGACCTCGTCAGAGCTATGATAAAAACATTAGCGCTCCACCTATGCCAGCCCTCATCTGCTCATCAACACCCGTGCTCACCTGCGTTCCAGCGATCGCAGGCGCGACGAAGGACTTCACCCGATCATCGATGCGGTCGGCGGCTAGCGTCGGATAGCGCGTCTGCAATCCAAGTCAAAGTCCTCCTGGTTGTGTTGCTGCAGCCAGCCGCTAATACACCGATCCCACCTACAGCTTTCTTCTTTGCAGTCTCCATTGTTCATTAAACAAATTGCAAAAGATTCACCAACACAGATGTCCAGAATACTGTGGAATTTTGCGATGAAAACAGAGCTGTTTGTATTGAGATACAATGTGTTTGAATACTTCCGTTTCAACCATTGACATCACGCGCAAACGTCATCATACATAGACGTTTTCAACCGGAAGTTCCCCGGGAAATTTAAAATTGCACTTTATAAGTTAACCCGGCCGTATTGGCATGTGTTGCAATGTCAAGATTTCATCATTGATATATAAACTATCAGACTGCGTGGTCGGTAGTAGTGGGTTTCAGTAGGCCTTTAAGTTGTTAACTGTTCAAGTAAAAATATTGGACATTACGACTACACAACAAAAAGATTAAATCCAAGATTAATTAAATATCTGAACAATTAATCATTTTTGACCGAATTGATTTTTTTGTTCTTAGCAAAATAATCTGCAAACAGCACAGTTCCAATTTCTTGTTCTGTTGGTAGATTGTATCGCTTTTTTTCTTTAACTTACAATTATCTCAGAATAGAGTTATGTTCTAATTAAGCACACAAATTATCTCAGAGAAAATTGAGGTAGGATCTTAGTAAGCAGAAGACTACTGATAGCGGGATAGTTCATAAATCGAAAAAAAAAACTAAATAAGAGTGAATCAATTTCACTTTGTGGGGTAAGGATGATTTTGAGAAAAGGTCAGAATTGCACAAGAGGAGCTTGTCAATGATCTCAACTGTCCTGGGAAAAACTACTTACTGACCAACCGCAAGAAACATCTCACCTATGTGCTTGCCAACGATGGTTTCTACACTAAGTAAGTTAATAAAGCATTTCTTTGTGATTGATTAATGATTTACAAGGATGTTAGTAAAATTGTTCCTGCTGATTAGGATTTTTAGGCCTCAGTGGAAGTCTTAACATTATAGATGGAAGTGTTTTTTTTATAAGTGGCTGAGAAACATTAAAAGTGCACCTAATTATTGTCCTTGTGTGTTACTTTTCAGCAAAATGGTGCATATAATTAACTCTTAGAATTGATTTAAACAATTAAGTCTTTTGTGGCCTGTATTTGAACAAAAAGCTGAGATTGTTCCACTTTCATAAACTCAGAAGAGACACAGAAACAGCGTCACTAACAATTACGTTGACATAACATGGGATGATCTAGTGGTCTATCACTGCAGCTTTGTGCTGACTTTGGGATTCAATGCTGACTTAATCTGAAGCTTGATGCTTAATGACACTAATTCACGCTTTAGGGAGAGCTCTGACCTGAACTACAAAATAACATCTGAATCCAGAGGCCAAAAACACTGCGGCTATCCTACCTTTCATGTCAGCCTCTTATTCAGTGTTGTTTTAAACATACAGTACACCTTTGAAAACTGTTTTTTCAGCTATAAGCACTATCTGGTGTATACTGTTTTCAAATTATACAGGTGTTAAACTTTAGACAATAATTGTTTTTAAGGACCAACATCTATATTAAGTCCACTCTGTAATCCATCCATCCATTTTCTACCACTTGTCCCTTATGGGGTCGCGGGGGTTGCTGGAGCCTATCTCAGCTGCACATGAGCGGAAGACGGGGTACACCCTGGACAAGCCGCCACCTCATCACAGGGCCAACACAGATAGACAGACAATATTCACACTCACATTCACACACTAGGGACAATTTAATCATTAGGTTATTTATTCAATAAGATGTTGATTAGGCAAGGCAATGCAAGTTTATTTATACAGCACGATTCGTACACAAGGCAATTCAAAGTGCTCTACAGAAAATTACGAGAAGGCAAAAATAAAATAAGAATAATTACAATTCAAATTAAAATGTGAGTGCAGACAAAATAATTTCAGTTGTCATATGCACAATTAAATAAAAGTGTTTTAGCCTGTATGGGCCAATGTCGAGGCCTGCATGTCTCACATCTTCTAGAGGACTATTCCAGATTTTAGAAGCATAAAATTCAAACGCAGCCGCACCATGTTTCACCCTGACTCTGGGCACCAGCAATACACCACTCCCTTAGGTTCCTAGAGCCTGACATGGTTCATATGGTTCTAACATGTCAAAGATATACATGGAAAAGATTTGTACACAAGCAGATCTGTTTTAAAGTCTATTGTCTGAGCATCAGGAAGACAGTGCAGTGACCTAATATGGTCTAATATGGTGATATTTACTGGTTCTAGTCAGGACTTGTGGTATGTTCCATTTGTACCGGGAAGTTGGCTTTTCCGAGTTCCTAGTCGAACGTTTCAACTGGAAAGCCCCAATTGGTCGGATTTCCTACTCGAAAAGTCGGCGCATTCTCACCACCTCCGAGTTGGCTTCAAAGATGGCTGCTCTGAACGTAAACAATAACATAAGTTTCTAAACTTCCGATGAGTTTTTGTCGCACTAAATCAAATATGGTGTATTGTTTGAGGTTTTTATATGGTAACGTTACTGTAGTGTAAACAAAATGTCTAACGCGTTACTTTGTAATGCGTTACTTTGTAACGCGTTACTGTAACGCCGTTAGTTTCAGCGGTAACTAGAAATCTAACGCGTTATTTTTTATATTCAGTAACTCAGTTACCGTTACTACATGATGTGTTACTGCGTTATTTTACGTTATTTTTTATGTAGTATCGGCTAGAAACAGAATATCTGAGTGTGTTTTATTGGAGCGCTGCGGTGTCGTCCTTCTGTGTCACAAGGAAAAGAAAAGGCGTGCTTTGTGTGGTGGGGGGGGGGCTCCCAGACCGTAGTCGAAGAGCGCAGGGGAGACGTTCCTCCAGGGCCTATGTACTTCGGGGCTAGCAACCTTCACTTTACCCGGCAGTGGGTCTTTACAGCTCTGGACTCGAAGGGTGAAAGACGAGGCCGGTGATTTGTTGCAACTTTGTGACTTTATTGGTGTCTTGCACCGTGCACGCAGCCATCCACCAAGCTAGAGCAGTGGTCCCCAACCACCGGGCCACGGCCCGGTACCGGTCCGTGGATTGATTGGTACCGGGCCGCACAAGAATTAAAAAAAAAAAAAAAATTACAAAATGTTTTATTTTTTATTTAATCAACATTAAAAACACAAGATACACTTACAATTAGTGCACCAACCCAAAAAACCTCCCTCCCCCATTTACACTCAATCACACTCATTCGCGTAAAAGGATTGTTTCTTTCTGTTATTAGTATTTCTGGTTCCTACGTTATATATCAATATACAAACCCTGTTTCCATATGAGTTGGGAAATTGTGTTAGATGTAAATATAAACGGAATACAATGATTTGCAAATCATTTTCAACCCATATTCAGTTGAATATGCTACAAAGACAACATATTTGATGTTCAAACTGATAAACTTTTTTTTTTTTGCAAATAATCATTAACTTTAGAATTTGATGCCAGCAACACGTGACAAAGAAGTTGGGAAAGGTGGCAATAAATACTGATAAAGTTGAGGAATGCTCATCAAACACTTATTTGGAACATCCCACAGGTGAACATGCAAATTGGGAACAGGTGGGTGCCATGATTGGGTATAAAAGTAGATTCCATGAAATGCTCAGTCATTCACAAACAAGGATGGGGCGAGGGTCACCACTTTGTCGACAAATGCGTGAGCAAATTGTTGAACAGTTTAAGAAAAACCTTTCTCAACCAGCTATTGCAAGGAATTTAGGAATTTCACCATCTACGGTCCGTAATATCATCAAAGGGTTCAGAGAATCTGGAGAAATCACTGCACATAAGCAGGTAAGCCCGTGACCTTCGATCCCTCAGGCTGTACTGCATCAACAAGCGACATCAGTGTGTAAAAGATATCACCACATGGGCTCAGGAACACTTCAGAAACCCACTGTCAGTAACTACAGTTGGTCGCTACATCTGTAAGTGCAAGTTAAAGGCCTACTGAAACCCACTACTACCGACCACGCAGTCTGATAGTTTATATATCAATGATGAAATCTTAACATTATAACACATGCCAATACGGCCGGGTTAACTTATAAAGTGACATTTTAAATTTGCCGCTAAACTTCCGGTTCGAAACGCCTCTGAGGATGACGTATGCGCGTGACGTAGCCCGGCGAACACGGGTATGCCTTCCACATTGAAGCCAATACGAAAAAGCTCTGTTTTCATTTCATAATTCCACAGTATTCTGGACATCTGTGTTCGTGAATCTGTTGCAATCATGTTCATTGCATTATGGAGAAGGAAGCTGAGCAAGCAAAGAAGAAAATTGTCGGTGCAAAATGGACGTATTTTTCGAACGTAGTCAGCAACAACAGTACACAGCCGGCGCTTCTTTGTTTACATTCCCGAAAGATGCAGTCAAGATGGAAGAACTCGGATAACAGAGACTCTAACCAGGAGGACTTTTGACTTCGATACACAGACGCCTGTAGAGAACTGGGACAACACAGACTCTTACCAGGATTACTTTGATTTGGATGACAAAGACGCAGACGTGCTACTGTGAGTATGCAGCTTTGGCTTCTAAACATTTGATCGCTTGACCGTATGTGCGCAACTTTTTTTTGCGTATGTACGTAACTTTTTTAAAATATATAAGCTTTATGAACCTTGGGTTAGGTGAACGGTCTTTTGGGCTGAGTGATTGTGTGTGTTGATCAGGTGTTTGAATTGTATTGGCGTGTTCTATGGAGCTAGGAGCTAGCATAGGAGCTAGGAGCTAGCATAACAAACACACAGGTGTTTTTATGCAGGATTAATTTGTGGCATATTAAATATAAGCCTGGTTGTGTTGTGGCTAATAGAGTATATATATGTCTTGTGTTTATTTACTGTTGTAGTCATTCCCAGCTGAATATCAGGTACCGTGAGTATGCAGCCTTGGCTGCTAAACATTTGATAGCTTGACCGTATGTGCGCGTCACGTACGTAACTTTTTAAAAATATATAAGCTTTATGAACCTTGGGTTAGGTGAACGGTCTTTTGGGCTGAGTGATTGTGTGTGTTGATCAGGTGTTTGACTTGTATTGGCGTGTTCTATGGAGCTAGGAGCTAGCAGAGGAGCTAGGAGCTAGCGTAACAAACACGCAGGTGTTTTTATGCAGGATTAATTTGTGGCATATTAAATATAAGCCTGGTTGTGTTGTGGCTAATAGAGTATATATATGTCTTGTGTTTATTTACTGTTGTAGTCATTCCCAGCTGAATATCAGGTCACCCCCGGCTCTCACAGCATCTTCCCTATCTGAATAGCTTCAACTCCCCACTAGTCCTTCACTTGCACTTTACTCATCCACAAATCTTTCATCCTCGCTCAAATTAATGGGGAAATTGTCGCTTTCTCGGTCCGAATCTCTCTCACTTCATGCGGCCATCATTGTAAACAATAGGGAACTTTGCGTATATGTTCAACTGACTACGTCACGCTACTTCCGGTAGGGGCAAGCCTTTTTTTTATCAGATACCAAAAGTTGCAATCTTTATCGTCGTTGTTCTATACTAAATCCTTTCAGCAAAAATATGGCAATATCGCGAAATGATCAAGTATGACACATAAAATAGATCTGCTATCCCCGTTTAAATAAAAAAAATTCATTTCAGTAGGCCTTTAAAACTCTCCTATGCAAGGCGAAAACCGTTTATCAACAACACCCAGAAACGCCGTCGGCTTCGCTGGGCCTGAGCTCATCTAAGATGGACTGATACAAAGTGGAAAAGTTTTCTGTGGTCTGACGAGTCCACATTTCAAATTGTTTTTGGAAACTGTGGACGTGGTGTCCTCTGGACCAAAGAGGAAAAGAACCATCCGGATTGTTATAGGCGCAAAGTTGAAAAGCCAGCATCTGTGATGGTATGGGGGTGTATTAGTGCCCAAGACATGGGTAACTTACACATCTGTGAAGGCGCCATTAATGCTGAAAGGTACATACAGGTTTTGGAGCAACATATGTTGCCATCCAAGCAATGTTACCATGGACGCCCCTGCTTATTTCAGCAAGACAATGCCAAGCCACATGTTACATCAACGTGGCTTCATAGTAAAAGAGTGCGGGTACTAGACTGGCCTGCTTGTAGTCCAGACCTGTCTCCCAATGAAAATGTGTGGCACATTATAAAGCCTAAAATACCACAACGGAGACCCCCGGACTGTTGAACAACTTAAGCTGTACATCAAGCAAGAATGGGAAATAATTCCACCTGAGAAGCTTAAAAAATGTGTCTCCTCAGTTCCCAAACGTTTACTGAGTGTTGTTAAAAGGAAAGGCCATGTAACACAGTGGTGAACATGCCCTTTCCCAACTTTGGCATGTGTTGCAGCCATGAAATTCTAAGTTAATTATTATCTGCAAAAAAAAAAATTAAGTTTATGAGTTTGAACATCAAATATCTGGTCTTTGTAGTGCATTCAATTGAATATGGGTTGAAAAGGATTTGCAAATCATTGTATTCCGTTTATATTTACATCTAACACAATTTCCCAATTAATATGGAAACGGGGTTTGTATATCAATACAGTCTGCAGGGATACAGTCCGTAAGCACACATGATTGTATTTTTTTATAACAAAACAAAAACAAAAAAATTGCAGCGATTGTGCAAGAAGACATGTAGGCTATTTCTACAGTGGAGTCACCCGCTTTCAGGCAGCTAATTAGCATGATACCGGCATCAAACAGCAAATGGCACGAAAAACATGTTCCAAGTACCTGGACAGTGAGTACATAAACATGGAAAGCGAGCTAAAGAAAACACTCCAAACTCTGCCTCCGCTCATCATTCATCATTTAAGGTACACACTCTGTCAATTCTCTTATATACTCTTTCATTCTAGACTTCTAGAGTGTTTGATTATCACATCACTCTAAATGTATAGACTATAAAGTTCACAAACATAAAGAGGGATCCTAGTGGGCCAGGGCAATCTTTCCTTATCTCTAAACTAAAAGTGGGGAAATAGTGTTCTGGGCTTCAGTGCAGTGTTGATCTCCTGAATACGTTTAATTTCCGAATTCCTTGAGAGGGAAAAAATGCCTGGTTAGTCTTTGTGTATGTCATGTGTGCCTTCCTTATATATATATATATATATATATATATATATATATATATATATATATATATATATATATATATATATATATATATATATATATATATATATATATATATGTATATATATATATATATATATATGTATATGTATATATATATATATGTATATAATTTAAGAAAAACCCAGACACCATCTTTGTAGTATTTTTTCTCCTGCGTGGACTTCTGTCTTCTTTTACAATGAGTGAAGTGTAAATAATATAGTTTTTAAGTTTTGTGTTTCTTGTACAATCTATATAAAGTAATATACATTAGCCTATTGTTAAAATAATGAAATAAACATCATTAAATATATTTGTTTTATTGTATTGTTACATTAAAATCATCCATCCATCCATTTTCTACCGTTTGTCCCGTTCGGGGTCGCAGGGGTGCTCAGCTGCATTCGGGCGGAAGGCGGGGTATATTACATTAATATCTGTTTTATTATTATAGGATGGCTTGTTAAACATTTCATAGGATTTTCAGAGGGAGGAAAAACAAAGACATTTAATATAAAATGTAAAATGAATAAATACATAAAAACAAAAATAAAAAAAATGGTTAAAAGCCATCGTCCTGGGGAGCATTTCATTTCGTACCGTGCATTTTTTTTACCGTCCCCGGGACGACAGGACTACGTTAATCTCAAGCCTTGGAAGTTACATTTTATTGTTTGCATTATTTGTTTCAGCATTGCACTTTGAAGATGGTCCCTCAGCTCTTTGACAGCTTTGGCTCTTTTTCAGATCAGCAGACGGACTCTAAGTCTTTCTTATTTACAGTATATATAAACGTTTGTCATTTTTATTCAGACTTCCATGTATATTTAATTTCCTTAACGGCTTGCCATAATATATATATATATATATATATATATATATATATAATTATATTATATATAAGCCAAATTATCCCGATCCAGATATTACTTTAATTCAAGTAATTAAGTAATATTTCCAGGGCTTGAATTTACAACCATTTTAGTCACATATGTGCCCAAAATGTAATCTGTGCAACTTCAAAATATTTGGGAACAAACAATTATTGTATTGTGAGCGAAAGTCGTGGCATTAGCCTCTATGTTGTCAATTAATAACATAGAGGCTAATGCCATGACTTTCATTGTGTTTCAGTGTATCTTGAAGGATCATGCAGTAAGAGATGCTGAGGGAGAACAAGATCAAGAACAGTCACGTCAGATGGAGCAAGGGGATCCAGAGATGGATCCAGAGGCAGAGGAAGATCAAGTTATTACAGAGAGAGGAGAGCAAACAGACCAAGAGAGGAACAATTATGAATCTGCTGCAGGGTTTGATTTAGGTGACAAAGACACAGGGCCCAGACAGGTAAAGCTGAAGAGCTACCCACAAGATAGTTTTGGTATCCAGAAGCGAGCATTTCACCACAGCTGGTTTGAAAAGCACAACTGGTTAGAATATTCAGTCAACCAGAACACAGCTTTCTGCTTCCCATGTAGAGTGTTTGGCAAAAACATCAAACATGATAGTTTGGTCAGTAGTGGTTGCAAGAACTAAAAGAAAGCTTTAGTCATCTTTGGCAAGCATGAGATGGCACAAACGCATAAGGACAGTGTTGTTGCATGGAAAAGCTACTAGCAAACAGGGAAACGTTGCACAGATGATAGCATCTTCAAATCTGAGTGAGATAGTAGAGAGAAGACAGTATCTCAGGCAAATTGTTGCAGTTACTTCTATGTTGGGGAGACAGGGACTCCCTTTTCGTGGCCATGATGAAGGTAGAGACAGCACAAACAGAGGGAATTTTCTTGCGTGCATGGAGCTTTTGAAGGAATTTGATCATTTTCTTCAAAAACATAATCCCCCATCAAATGCTCAGTATATCTCACCAATATCCCAGAATGAGATGATTGATTGTTGTGCCCAGGAAGTTACTAGTGTCATTGTGTCTGAAATGACAAAGTCCAAAATCTATGCCATCATGGCAGATGAGGCAAGCGATGAAAAATCAAAGCAGTTAGCTGTTTGTGTCAGGTATGTGTCAGAGGGGACAGTGAAATAACGTTTCCTAGCACTTGCGAAGATCAAATCATTTGATGCCCAGTCCATTACAAATGAGCTTCAGCAGCAGATCCAAAACAATGGTCTTGCAGAGCTTAAGTGTGTAGCACAAACATATGATGGTGCAGCTGTCATGAGTGGGTCCACTGGAGGTGTACAAGCACATTTTAGAAGGCTCCATCCTGAAGCTATCTATGCGCATTGTTATGCTCATGAACTTAACCTGGTGTTGTACCATACTTGCAAGGCCATCCCAGAGGCTGTGGAGCTTTTCAGCTTGTTGGAGTGTGTGTACTCTTTCTTAAGCACCTCTCTAGTGAATCATCATAAGTTCACGGAGGCTCAGGCAAGGCTTGGATTGACAAAAATTGAGCTTGTGCAACTTTCAAACACTCGCTGGGCATGTCAGTTGCGATCGATCAGTGCAGTTCTTGAGACATTGTCTGCCATTTTGCAGTGCCTTTCCGCCATTGGATCCCCCATAGCTGTTGGTCTCAGAACAAAGCTCTATAAGTTCTCAGCAGTCTACACACTACTGATGTTTCAGTCACTTCTGTCAATAACTGAAGGACTCCACAAGCTCCTTCAGAAAGAGACTTTAGACCTGGCAGAAGCTTTTATCTGCAAACAAGCAGTGTGTGACACAGTTAAGGGCAAACGTACAGATGCATTTGCCACAGAGCTGTATGATAGAACCAAAGCCCTGTGTCACACCCATAGTATCCCAGAACCAGGTGCCAAGACAAGGCATAAACAGGAAAATGGAGGATTTTGTGCAGGAGGCAACTGCAGGTTCACGCACTGAATTGAACGAATCAGACGCATTGAAAAGAGAGTTACTTTTCCCTCGTGTGGATAGGATGTTTGGCGAGCTTGAGCAAAGATTTTGCAGTGTAGATGCAGGGCTACTAAAAGTCATCCAGGCATGCAGTCCTAAATGTGAGAACTTCTTGAGTGAATCACACTTGAATGAACTTGCAAAACACTACAGCATTGACCTGAAAACCGAGGAGGTTCTAGTGGCCAGAAACTTTTTTGCCCGGAAAACAGAGGCTGGATGTTCACCCAAAGATATGTTGTCTGTGCACAACCTCCTTGATTCAGACATGTTTCCCTCTCTGATGGCAACCATCCAAGTTGCCCTAACAGTGCCTGTAAGCAGCTGCTCATGTGAGAGGTCCTTTAGTGCACTGCATTCCTGGCTGCGTCACAAAGTGGGTCAGAAAAGACTTCAGTCTTGCAGTCATGTCAATTGAAAAAAACAAGCTTCAGCATCTGAGTCACAACAGAGTGATAGACCGATTTGCCACCCTTAAAAACAGATGGCATTCTTTGATGCTTCCATCCACCAAGTAATTGTTTCTTGTTAATCTGTAAACAAAATGTCACTGTGCAAACCCATGTTTGTTGTTGTACTGAACACCGATTGAAAATAAACCGCCTGAAATAATAATAACAATGAATAATTTCTAGGTCTTTGTTAGCCGTTTGTGAAGTTTTGTGCTCGTGTGCTACGTTCGCTCGCATCCTGTGCATCTCCTGGGGGCTAAGCCCCCCCTGTCCTTAAAAGCTAGTGACGCCCCTGGTGTGTTGTATGTAGACCACATTGCTTTCTGAGTTCAGTGATGCAATTAAATGTCAAGTTGATCAACAGATTGTATTATTATCCAATGCAATAACAGTACTGAAATGAAGGCTAAAAGGGCATTAATGGGAGCTTTAAAAAAAAAAAGTAGAAGAAGTAACTAAATAGTTACTTTTCACAGTAACGCATTACTTTTTGCTGTAAGTAACTGAGTTAGTAACTGAGTTACTTTTGAAATAAAGTAACTAGTAACTGTAACTAGTTACTGGTTTTCAGTAACTAACCCAACACTGCTTGTGGTATACACATTTTACAGTGCTAGCAATAGCGTCTGTGTTAGAATGCTGCAGAAATGCTTCATATTTTCCCATAAGTTGTTTATATTCAGACAAGGCAAGCGCAAGATTAGCTTTCGTGGATGTGGCCATCTTGATATCCGACCTTGTAACTGGAACGCTCACAACTCTGCTGTGACATCATTCCCAGCTTAGACTTCAAACTTCCAGGGTAAATGGAACACACCATTAAGCAGCAGCCTTCTGGATGTACTGCAGCTGCTTTACAGCTTATTTAGCGAGTCCAGTGAAAAGGCCAAAACAATAGTCTAACCTGCTGGAGACAAAGGCATGGATTAGTCTTTCTAAGTCTGATTTAGACATTATTCCTCTGATTTTGGCAATGTTTTTAGGTGGTAAAAAAGCTTTTGATGTTATTGATTTAATGTGGCTATTAAAGTTTAAGTGTGAGTCCATTGTTACCCCTAGATTTCTAACCTGATTGTTAGGTTTCAAGTAGAGGGTCTTAAGGTGATAATAATAGACAATCTTAGTTTTGTCTGAAATTAGCTGAAGAAAATTGTTTTGCATCCACACACTGATCTGTTCGATGCAGTGACAAAGTAAATCAGCAGGTGTTCACCTGACTGTCATTTGTGTAGTTCTGTAAGAACACATTGAAGCTACGTATTAGCTGGCAGCACGTACAAGTGGAACTATAGGGGTTACCAGAATCGAGCCCTGAGAAACCCCACAGGTAATAGCCATTTGGTCAGAGACACAGTTACCAGTTTTAACTAAGTATGCCCTACATGTGATCGAGTTAGGACTTGAACCAGTTAAGAGCACAATTAGATATTCCCACACAGTTTTCAAACGTCTGTAATAAGATAGTATTGTTAACTGTTGCAAAGGCAGCGCCAGGTCCAGCAGAACCAACACCTAGACATTCCGTGTGTTTGTGTTCAGGAAAATATCATTTGTCATCTTGATCAGAGCTGTTTCAATGGCATAAAGCCTGATTGGAAAGTCATTAAGCACAGACTTTAGAAAACCAGTGTGTAACCCACATCAAGGCAGCATGTTAATGGACTCTGTGAACGATCTCTTTGACTGTTTTGTCAGTAATCAATCAATCAATCAAAGTGTATTTATATAGCCCTTAATCACAAGTGTCTCAAAAGGCTGCAAAAGCCATAAGTACATCCTCGGCTCAGATCCCACAGCGTAATGAGTAACTGGAGTGAAATGTGGTGCCTCTAGTTGGCTGCAGTGTAGCTATTTGTTTTCTGGTAATTATTGCATTTTTAATGCCTTGAACTTTATCATAGAAGAATATTGCAAACTCATTGCATTTTGAGGTAGAAATGAATTCTAAGGGAAGTAAAAATGGAGGGTTTGTTAGTTTGTTTACTGTAGCAAACAGGATACAAAAGTTGCTTCTACAGTTTGTGATGAGTTCAGATAAATAATTTTCCTTTGATCTACGCAAAGTCTGGTTGAACACATGTAACTTTTCTTTGTGAATATAATAATGAACTTAGAGCTTTGACTTGCGCCATTTCCGTTTGGGCTCTGTGGCACTCCATTTTATGTGCCTGGACTAAGTCTTCCGTTCATCAAGGCACCTTTTGCCGACTTTAACAATTCTAACCTTGACAGGATCAATTGTATCCAACACTTCATGAATAAGAGTTCAACAATTCATCGAAATTAGAATATGGGGTGTTTTTTCCACAAACTATTTCCGCATGCTGTCATTTATGAGTTTCCCCCAAACAACCGCAGACCCAAATGCAGGTTTGGATCTAACAGACAAGTCAAAGAAAACAGAAAAATAATCCGATAAAGCAGCATCGACAGCATTTACAATTAAAATAGCAAAACAATTAGTAATGATCAAATCATGGTTGCGACTTATGCTGGTGTGCTTGTTTACATGCTGACTTAGACCCAACATTTCCAATACAGCACAGAGTTATTTAGCATGCCTGTCATTAGCTACATTCACGTGCACATTCAAGTCACCTGTAATGACCATAGTCAAAATCAGTGCACACAACTGAAAGTAATTTATAAAATCATCAATGAATGAATTTGAATGTGATGGTTTGTAAATAGAGATATAAAGTATGGAGGATTGTTGTATCTCAATTTTGCATGACACATACTCAAATGAAAAACAAAATCCCAAATGACAATTTTTGGGTGAGTACACTGTCCCTGACTATGGCACAACCACCTCCACCCCTCTAGTTTTCTCGTGTTTCAAACACATAGTTGAAGTGAGGTGGACTAGTTTCAATCATAACTGCATTTGAGGTGTTTTTGTGGAGCCATATTTCAGTAAAAACATGAAATTGAAATTGCAAGAGAAAAAAATATATATTAAAAATGATTTGTTGCAGCACAGTGGAACATAGGTTTGAGCTTGTGCCTCACAAAAATAAGGCCCTGGGTCCGATCCCCGGGCTCGGGGTCTTTCTGTGTGGAGTTTGCATGTTGCATGTTCTCCCTGTGAGGGTTCTCTCTGGGTACTGCGGCTTCCTCCAAAGACATGCACCTGGGGATAGGTTGATTGGCAACACTAAATTGGCCCTAGTATGTGAATGTGAGTGTGAATGTTGTCTGTCTATCTGTGTTGGCCCTGTGATGAGGTGGCGACTTGTCCAGGGTGTACCCTGACTTCTGCCCGAACGCAGCTGGGATAGGCTCCAGCCATCTCCGTGGCCCCAAAATAGGGACAAACGGTAGAAAATAGAGAGAACAATGACTTGTTTCTTAAAGATCTGACATTGAATACTGTGTGTTTAAGGTTAGCTGGAGTTGCACTGGACATTGTGTTCTTTAAAGGAATGTGGAGCTAATCGATGTGCTTTGATAGTAGTTATTGTTTTAGAAAAGAATACTCTGTCTTTTGTAATCACATGTTGTGGGTGAGTTGGAGCCTATCCAAGCTGATTTAGGGCGATTTTATTGGTCTCTGCGTCACAGGAGAATGACAAAACAGAGCTGTTGTATGCCCATATTTTTTTAATCTCCGCCTGGCTCAAATTAAAGCAGCAAAAGAAAGAAAGTTATAGCTCTCCCTCCTACTTCCCCTTGCCTTTTTTCTTGTTGTCCTCACACCAATGAATTAAACATCAGAATGACAGTTGGCACTATCACCACTCCTGCTGATGGGACAGGAGATTAGAGGAAAAGGAGTGAGACAAAGAAGTGGAGTGTTCAACCTCAATTTGCTGTCCTCTGCTTGCCCAATTTTGGTCCTCTCCCTCTTCTGATCCTCTTGTTCTTTATATCTCATACTGTATGTCTTATGTCCTACTACTGGGACGTCAATAGGGCTGCAGCTATTTTAGTAATCGCATAATCTTATCGATTAGTTTGTTTGATTAATCGAGTAATCGGATAAAACATACTAAATAGCCTCAATGCATATTTTTGCCAATACTGCTTTCATGTGGGCTCCATTGCATTTTAAAGTTCTGGGCCCTCCATGTAGTCTGGATTTTATAAGTTTTGATTAGTTACACTCAAACGATTAAACGAAGCAATAAAACAAAAAAGTAATATTATTTTCTAATTGAATTAATGATATAAACAAATAATCAATGCAGCTGTTGATGTCAATTTCCATGATCCCCACTACAGCATCTACTTCCGCCGGAATATGTCCTGTGTTCAAGGCGCATCTTATTTTACACTTTGAAACAGGGGCGGACATGAAGTCACATAATTTCACCTTGACACAAATGGATGAGGATATGCTGATTCGAGAGGTCCAAAATCAAACTATGAAATTACAGGCATATATTGGACAGCTATTTGGGGGCCTGTAGGAGCTGATAGAGGGGATAAGCAGGGGAGTGATTGGCAGGAGTTGAATGAGATGTGTGTCTATGTGTGTATGTTCTGCAACTATTACGTATCTCCAATGGCAGGAAGGACAAAAAAAACTGTTTGTGGTTCGCTTGGCTACAACTCCCCTTACCAAGTGATAACGCGCGGATCCGCGAGATCTCAAAGTCTGAGCTATTTCACTGCACGGCGGAGTAAAAATAGTTATGCATCCATCAGAAATACAGGGTTAGGTAACTCAAGGCGGATCTAATCCCCCCACGGTACTACCTCAAAGACTTCAGCAGCAGGAATAGGAGGACCCACTTCCAAGTCCTTTGACTTTTTACTTCCTTAGTAACAAAAGCATGTTGTTAGGATTGAGGAGGTACTCTCTGTACAACGTCCCAGGTTAAGGTCCGTCATGCCCCATCTCCACCATAAACAGTGTTAAGGGTGCATTTTGGGTGAATTTTTTTTATTTTAAATATGTCCTGTCCTGCTGCTCAGGCAAATCATATTGTTGATGTTGACGCTACATCAATATATTCTACACATTATATATACAGTATATATATATATATATATATATATATATATGTATATATATATATATATATATATATATTAGGGCTGGGCAAGTTAATGCGTTAATTTCGAGGTTACCCATCAATCTATTAACGCCAACAATTATGTTATCGCGCATTTGCGTATGTTGCTTACATGCTTTTATTTTGTTAACGCCTATTGCTGGCTCCTGCGGAAAAGGAAGGAGAACGCGGAAGAAAACAAAACAAGCATGGAGAAGAAGGGTAACTCAACAGAACTTTTGCAGGGTCATTTTCATTATAAAGTACTTCCAGGCGGCGGATTTGACAGAAGCAAAGTCGTTTGTAGCCACTGCCAAGCTGAATTTTCTTATCACAGGAGTACTTCCAGTCTAAAATATCACCTTAACGCGAAGCACACTGTTGATGCCAGCAAACCATTCAACAAAGCAGAAAGTGGAGCCAGGCTTTGGCAGACTACGTTAAATGCAGCGTGCGGGAGAAGTATAGAAAAACGAGAGCAAGAGAAGCTAACAAATGCCATAGCGAAGTGGATAGTTACAGACTGTAGGCCAGACCTGGGCATTCTGCGGCCCGCGGGCCGCATCCGGCCCTTTGTACGTCCCTGTCCGGCCCGCGTGAGGCCAATTATAAATTACAAAATAAATTTTAAAAAGTATCTATGTCGAGTGTGCAATACAACGGTGCTGCTTTTGTTTTGAAAATCGTTATTTGTATTACTTCCGTGTGGACGTATGCGTGTGCGTGATTGTGAGTGAATGTGAACAGCTGCAATTACAAATTACAAAATAAAGTTGAAAAAACATCTATGTCGTGCGCGCAATACAACTGTGCTACTTTTATTTTGAAAAGTATTATTTATGGGCGTGTGTCCGTGTGTAACCTGCGAGTGAAGGTGCACATGCAGCGACAAGTGATGCACGATTTACACCCGAGACGCTAAAAAGAGAAAAGTTGATGAAGAATGACGTGTTTCCAACAAGACATGGACTGCAAAGCAACGTTCCCTCTAAGGTGCGTGCCTGCGCAATTGCGCACTGCTCAAGCGTCTGCTGCGCGCAGCAAATATATGCCGCGCACCAAATCAAATCCCATCTGAATTCTAAACAAAATAAACATATTTATTCTATGTGATTTTGCAATGCAACTTTGAGTGACAGTGACAACAAGCGGCCCTAACGGTGTTCGCCAACACCGTTCAATTATTGTAACGTCTATCGAGATGCTTCGAGGACAGGAATTATATTGATCACTTTATTGAGCAAAACTGTTTATATTCGGACATAACCACACCAAAAACATGAGTAAAACAATTCTATCTCGAAAAAATAGTCATTTTCTGCCATACAAACCAGGCCAAAACCAACTTGTCATCTGTCACCAACACGCATAGCACTAAACCACTGGTGCGTTTATGGCCACACAAAAAGTCAGACAACTCAAACACCACACAAAGTTACACTATGACTCCTCAGTCATACGTGTGCTTATTTTACTGTAATTTATTATTCATGTTAATTTATTTATATTAGTCATGGAATGCTGTTACACACACTATGTTGAAGTATTACTATTATTATTAATTATTATTATTATTATTATTATTTATCTTACGGTATATATCAAAAATAATATTGAGCAAAATGTAATTGAAATATTGTCGATGTGGCCCTCCAGCAGTGCTCGGGTTGCTCATGCGGCCCCCGGTAAAAAATAATTGCCCACCCCTGCTGTAGGCCCATTAGTTTTGTGGAAGACGCCGGCCTGAGAAACATTGTGCGAATCGCAACAAGTGACAGCACGTATAAGCCGCCATCAAGACGCACCATTGCACGAAGAATACACGAGTTGTATGAAAAGGAGAGGACTGTAAAAGTGACAACTTTACAACGTGCAGCTGTAGTTGCTCTCAGTGGGGACTCCTAGACATCAATCGGTAACCATAATTACCTCGGAGTTACAGTGCATTATATTGTTATATTTATTGTAACTGTTGTTACCTCAGAAATTGCTTGTAGAATTGTTGTGATTGTGGCTCAGGACTTTGTTTTATTTTTCATAAGGAACAGTATAAGATGAATGCCCAGGTAGTGGCAATAAGCTTTAATTTTGTATTTGCTTTGATAACA